>NC_069113.1:26222500-26522500 GCF_025612915.1 Magallana angulata | reverse complement strand
TCTTTCTTTCACTTTTCTGCAGGATTTACAGCAACCTTACATGCATGTATACAAAATGAAGCAAATAAATTATGCATGCATGATGTCACAAGTAATTTGTCAAACTCTAACGGAAACAAGTTCAGCAATTATTTACTAGTACTCTCTCATAATTACACAGTGACATTGTTCATAATTTGTAAAGGGATCAATAAAAAGTAATACACAATATGTGATTTGAAAATTGAAATATAGATATAGGGAATATGTTAAAATGTAACAGAAAGAGATATATAAAACCTCATAGAAATGTAGCAGATGTTGATGCATGGATTTTATATGAATATTTTCTCCTAATGATACTAACAGTATTATCTTTTTTTTCTTTTTTGGTAAAGAAAGGAGAGAATTAACTGAGTTGCATTTCTGTACTGATTGATCAATACGTGTCCATAAAGATATTCACTCAAAGAAATATCACACAGCTTTTATCTGTGTGTATTAAATTAAATAGATAAAATCTTTTTGAATGTTGACACCTGTAGACATTGATTTTTCATTTTATTTCTTAACAAAAGACATCTTCCTGTGTATAATTTTACTGAACTTATATTAAAATATAACTTGCATAAATTAAAACATAATTTTCCATAAACAAAAATATTTAAATTAGAAAAACTGATCATACATGTGTACATGTATATGTGGACATACAATGGGGCATTACATGTGTGTTGATACATGTAATACTGTAATTGCTTTGCAAAAAATATAAAGCTAGCTAGACTTCATGAACATGAATTGTGCACAAGCTAACAAAGACATAAGTACAACAACTGTGAATGAATTTAATTGATCACATATAGTCATTTAATTTGGCCAATGATAACATTTGGTCCAAATTCTGAATAAGATCCATGTTTAATCTATCATATATTGGTTTCTAATTATATTGTTATAATAAAACTTTGCATTTTTATAAATGGAAGAGAAATTGAAAAGAATAATTTTAAACAATTTTATCTGTACTGTTGATTTTCTTTTAATTGTAGTTATGTTTAAGTGAAAGACATGAGAAGTATTGAAAGAATGCATCAGTAGGTTTAATGGTATTAAGCACTCACAGGTTTAGCACAGCTCAACATTATTGATATTAAAAATTAATAAGACAAATCCAATCCAAATATAGGACAGATTAACAATTCATTTTTTAATAGCTAATACATATGTTGGTTTGAGAACATCTGTTAGTATTGTTTTTTTATTTTCCTCAATTGTTGAATTACACCAAAATCTCTCAAAAAATGTATTTTGTAAGACAAAACAAAGTGACTTAAGGAGAACATCTTTTTAGACCACAAAGTATTGATCCAGAATGTCATCTGTGTTCTTGCCCTGTAAAATATTGCTTCAATCTGTGTTTAAACTTTGATAGTTTACCAATCTGTACTGATGGACTAGCTTACACAATGAGTATTAGGACCTATTGGCCACTGTGGGACTTTCACTGATTTTTAAATCAATAAAGAGTCTGGGAAGTTTAAGAAGGGAATTAAGATTTATCAAAAAATCACTGAAAATTCGATATTCTCTTGAAATTGACCTATTGGGGCTTAGTAGAAGTTTAAAAAAAAAAAAAAAGGACTATCATCTTATCTGTCCAGATTGCAGCCTTTTAATCTTTTAATTTATAAAATTTTAAAAGATAAAACAACAAGCTGTTTAATTTATTCATTATTTGTAATCCAATAAAATTGACATTTGGTAAAATACTAAACAAAAATCGAAGAAATATACAGGTAACTCTCGATGGCTCGAACTTCGATCACTCGAAGTTCAATTCCAAACTCTTGAAAACTCAAACTCTTGAAACCTCGAAGTTTTTCCTTGGTCCCATGGACTTCGAGCTATTGAGAGTTACCTGTATTTTTGTTGTTGTTTTGCTCTCATTGTTTGTTTGGTATAATACAAACATCTGTTTTAATGTTGCAATGAACAAAAATATGACAATCTTCTAGTTCAACAGTGTGACTGAGTTGGAATTCTCTCCATAGAAGAAATTCTCATAGAATAATAAAAATAAAATCAACTCAATTGTTAAAAAAGTACATATAGTTTCATAAGATTTCCATTTTTTGTAATCGGAAGAAATTCATAGAAATTAAAAGAATTATCATTGGTGTTTATTTTGCTTGTAGAAAATTGTCCCAGGGTACTCGCTTGTCTCCTGGGGGGAGAGGCGGAGAGTCCGAGAGTGAGAAAGTGAGGGACCTCCAGGAAAAACTGGACAAGATGTCTGAGCAGCTACAGAACCAGGAGAGAGGGGGGCAGGGCCAGGAATCCCAGGGCCAAGCCAGGGCCACCGGGTCAGGTCAGTGTGTAAACTAAAGTAGTGAACTATCAGGGGGATTGAGAGATAAGGAACCAACTTTATAAAGATATCTAATGGAAAATTGTGTTCTGTTTAATCTTACTGTATATGTTAGGCCTAAAAAAAAAAAAGTTGTGTGTTTAGGGTAACCCGACCTAACCTACAAAAATGCCCCGATCCTACCATTTTTTGATGTCTGTTTTTATCTGATTGTGAATTTTATATTATTTCTATTAAAAAATCCGTTTTTAAATATGACACAAACAATATTCTAAGGATTCATGCTGAAAAATTATGATAAAATAAAAAAAATCCTTACCTACCTAACCTAATATTTTCATCAGTGTTACCCTAAACACACAATTTTTTTTAATAGGCCTTAGTCAGTTCAGCACTTTTAAACTCTGTAAGAATTGATTGGAGCATTGGATTGCACTTAAAAGGGCTTGAGATCAAACTTAAACAGACTCTTCAATGTGCTTCTGTTTCAATTGTTATGAAACAACAGGTGTGTCATTCTAGGAACCTTTCAAGGTGGTTTTTCATGAGCCTGATCCTCTCTGATACATTTTGTATTGATTAATTTTCTGTTTTTGATATATGATACTCTGACATTAAAGAATATAATAGTCTTTGCTTTCAGTTTACATGAATATTATCTTGGGTCTTTTTGACACAGCTACAGTACTAGTAGATAACAATGTGAATAATTTATGACTTAGAATTATGCAATGTTTGGCACAGGGAAATGTATAACATATACATAATACTATGAGGACAATGGGATAAAAAAGTTCATAGATACCAATTATGTTGAACTAACATATCCCCATTGTTGAATGATGCATTGTTTTTCAAAATCCTCTAAACATGAATTATACAGTACCTTGAACCTTGTGAGTTCTGAACAAACAATCCACTAAAATTGGCTCTAGAGTACACTTGTACTTACAAAATAATGGTTCATTGACTTAGAGTGAAAAAAGATCCTGAATTAATAGTAGATTAATTAACTGAGGATGGTATATTTGTGGAATAATTGAAGTCATAAGGCCAAACAAAAAATTAATGATTACATATTGCTCTCTTGCACTTTTGTATTGTATCAAATGTTCCTGTATTCATTATATTAGTTCATTGCCATTTTAATGAAGAATATTTCTCGCATTATCACTGGTGTGAGATTGATTTGTCCAGTGTGAGACAGCAGTGTGAGACTTTTCTGTCTTACACTGTGTATAACAATTACTACTTGCTTTAAAACATAAACAAACGTCTGCTGTAGGGAAATGCAAAATTATGGATTGAGATTATTCATGCTTTAAGAACTGTAAATTCCTTAATTTATGCCAGTACTGTTTTGTATCAAATCGCAAGAATTTAAAATCACGATCACCAATATTTTATTAAAATTTCCTTCAGTTCAAAACTGTCTGAAAAATAAAAGCGGGATTTTAAAATTCCACATCGGGGACAAGATTCACGGTCTAGGACTCAGCAAAGCCTCCACCAAGACCGTGAATCTTGTCTCCTTGATCATGTTGATGGAATTTCACTATCCCACACTTGTAATAATGAATGATTCTGTATAATATCAGTTTTTTTCTTTTTAATGAATGCGTAAAATAATATCAAATTTAGTTATTCCCCTTTTATGAAACTATATGGCTTAATATCAACATAATTTTATCAATATATAGGTGCAGGTCTGTTTGCTCGAGGTCTGAAAAAATTTTGGATGTTGTCAATCCATATATTTTCAGACTGGGAGCTACAGACATGCAGCTAATCTATATACCTGGTACATGTATGTACATGTATGTAGGCACAAGGATGGAAAATTTAAAAATCACCAAAATGATCATGAATAGGGTATACCAATTCTGTATATCCATATTTTTCCCTTTTTTTGTATGCTGTACAATTTCATTTTCATAATATGTTGTAATATGCAGGCGAGCCCTCCAAGGATCATGAAGTAGCGCGGAGGCAGGTGGAGAACACGGCCACAGAGTACTGGTACTATGTCCGGCACCAGTTATTGAACCTGAAGAACGAAGCTAGTGGAAACACGCAACTCGTCAGCCACATCGATAAAATGCTTGGAAATTGCCAAGGTTACCAAAGGTAAACAAAAAAGTTGAAAAATCTGAGAAGACTTGTCTCTGTCAAGGAATTCAAATGTTGGGGTTTGTATGAGTTCATAAATGGAGATTGATCTGACAATTGCAGCATTGAATTTGATTAAAAAAGCTATTTGTTTTCATATTTAATGGTGTTAGCATGAAAAAAAAGAAATCTTTCAAATTCTAGGGTACTTTGAGGTCATCTGTCTTAATCCCAAATTATCCAGGGTTTTTTTTCATGCATCGATTGTTGTTCATTGGTTAGAAACATTTGAACAAACTAGTTCAGCTTATTCTTCAAAGCTAATTAAATGCTAATCTTCATAGGATCTGTAGGAATTGGGAACATGAAGTATGAATGAATGATTCCCTGGGGGTCGAAAGCTAAAGTAAAGCATATGAAATGGAAGATGTTACTGTAACCAAGTGTTGATATTTGTGTCAGAATGCTAAAATGTGAATTGAATTCTTTAACAGAATTGTGAATAAATGTGTAAGTCTTGTTTTAGAACATTGAATTCAGATTTCTTGAAACTGAAATCTGTGGATGGAATGGATGAGTGGAGGAAGAAAGAGTCCCAAGAATTAACCAACTTAGTACAGAGGAGGTTTCACTATCTACAGGTACAATTCTCAGAAAGGTTTTAAAATCAATCAGTACGTTAGTAACTAATCAATTAATCTACGTACGCGAAGTAGTGCAGTTGTTACACACATGTATTTGTTTGTGCAATGTATTGATAAATACTGCAGCTGTATTGAAGTGCAAGGTAAAGATTTTCTGTAAAGATTGGCCATGAAAAGTTTCCTGAAAAGAATCAACTAGCTAATGCTGTAATCAAGTTTTACAATGAAAAGTTTGAATGAATACATATTTTGTGGGTTTTTTTAACCTGAAATCTTAACAGATGTATATATCATCTTTTTGTGTTTTAGAACCCCAAGGATTGCAGTAACGCCAAGAAGATAGTCTGCAATCTGAGCAAGGGCTGTGGTTACGGCTGCCAGCTACACCACGTGGTGTACTGTATGATGGTCAGCTATGCTAACAGCCGCACCCTGATCCTGGAATCCAAGGGGTGGCGCTACGCTGCGGCTGGGTGGGAGTCTGTGTTTCAGCCCATCAGTAACACCTGCACAACCAAAACTGGAACTAGCTCAGTCTTTTGGAAAGGTGAGTTTCAGGGAAAGATATTTGTTGGTGGAAGTTGTTTTCTAAAAGCTCTGTCAACTTTTTATGCAATAATTTTCTCTAACATTTTTTCAGATGTAAAAACTACAGTAGTTCAAATAACTCTGTATTTGTTCAAATTCTTCTACATTATGAAGAGGGTTAGAAGGAGAAAACTTTTGTGAAAACTTTTTTGACAGTTGTAGATATAAAGTTATTCCAAGTGTGATTTGAATAAACATGTAGTTAATTACATAATACGGGTTTTTAATGTTTGATAAATGCTTACAACTGATGGATTCAAATTCAACTTCAGATCCTAAAACTATAGAAGACGTCCAAGTTATTGAAATGCCAATCATAGATAGCCTCCACCCCCGTCCAGATTACCTCCCCTTATCATTTCCCAAAGATTTATCTGACCGCTTGCTTCGTCTCCATGGCGATCCGACAGTCTGGTGGATTGGACAGTTCATCAAATATCTGACCAGGCCTCAGGATCATCTGAAGCAGGAGTTAGAGAGAGCCAAGCAGAAGCTTGGATTCACCGGACCAATAGTAGGGTGAGGAAAAAGCAGGACTGTTGCCATCTCCTTCTCTTCTTTTTCATCTCTTTTATGAATTTGATAGATTTTAGGCATTAAAGAAATTTTTTAAAATATTTTATAAACTGCACAAATAAAGAGGTTATGATTAAGAAATATTTTTAAAATAGAACATTTTGAAAAGTTCAAGTGGAATTTTGAAAATACTTTTTCTCATTATTCGTGTCATTAACAAAATATATGATTAATGTATCAGATTTTCAGCACGAAATCACTATCATTGAATATATTAAATGCATGTGATGTTCATTTTTAATGAGATATGACTGTGTTTTGACAGAGTTCACATCCGACGCACGGACAAGCTTGCTGCGGAAGCTTCCTTCCATTCAGTGGCAGAATACATGACTTATGTAGAGGACTACTTCAGTGCATTAGAACTGAGAAATCCTGGGGTTCAGCGCAGGGTATTCCTTGCCTCTGATGACCCTACAGCTCTACCAGAGGCTAAAAAGAAGTATTATTTTGATTTCTTAATCAAATTATTTGAAATGTTAAGTTTTATAAATTTAGAAGAAGCAGAGTAATGGATGACCTTTAAATGTTTCAATTAAAATCAGTATTATCAGGGAATTTATTACACTTTTTTTCAAAATTGCAGTGCTAAAAATATTTTTATAGGTGGATTTTCATGTTGTATTTCATTTTCCGAAATCTGTTTTCAGTTACCCTGACTACACATTCATCAGTGATCCTTCGGCAACCTTATCAGCTGGACTGAACAGGCGTTACTCTGACGAATCACTAAGGGGGGTTATTCTAGACATTCACTTCCTGTCCCTCTGTGATCATTTAGTGTGCACATTTTCATCTCAGGTAAGATTCACTTTTTTCAAAATATTGATATAAGTTCAATAAGCTGCTCTTGTACAATACATGGACCTAATGTTTTTCTTGTTTTTAGATATTGCATATAGAAATTCTTTTTACCCTTGAGGTGTACAGAATTTTCACCCTAAATCCATTTTCCAGTTCTTCGTTCATATTAATAATCATATTTAGTATAGATTCTGGATGACGGTTTTGGTTCCACAGAATAACTTTTTCTTACCTTTCAAACAATGAACTATTTCTTTAAAGTAATTGTGTGTATGTGACATATAAAGTAAAAGGCCTAAACTGACATCATTTTTCTTTATTGACTTTTGAAATAAATTTCAGGTGTGTCGCGTGGCTTACGAGATCATGCAGACCATGCATGGTGACGCCTCCCACAACTTTAAGTCGCTTGATGACATTTATTACTTTGGTGGACAGAACGGCCACAGTGTGGAGGCAGTGGAAAAACATGTAAAACAGAACGAAAAAGAAATAGACTTGGAGCCTGGCGACTTGGTGGGCATTGCCGGAAATCACTGGGATGGTTATTCTAAAGGCATGAACCACCGCACAGGGAAAACAGGGCTATTCCCCTCATATAAAACTAGAGAAAAATACACCATAGTGGATTTACCAACATATCCAGAAGTTTCAGAAGGCGGATGATTGCAATGAAGTTGTAGGAATTTTTTTTTTTTAATTTATCTTTTTTTTTTCTTTTTTTTTTAATGAATGACTTGATTATATAATGATTGTTAATAAGAGTTTATTTTTTGATGGATGTTGAAGAAACAATTGTGATTGTGAAGTTTTCGTTTTTGTATACTTGTGTGAAAAGGTGACCCACTGAAGGAGAAAAAGAAATTTCATGTTATTTGAAAGTGAAATGATATAGTTTATTTGTGTGCACATGCATATTCATTGCTGTTAAGAAAATTTTTGTTGATGATCTCTACAT
The DNA here is from genome assembly GCF_025612915.1 of Magallana angulata. Taxonomy (NCBI): domain Eukaryota; kingdom Metazoa; phylum Mollusca; class Bivalvia; order Ostreida; family Ostreidae; genus Magallana; species Magallana angulata. Next base: position 26,514,471 of record NC_069113.1, on the reverse strand, counting down.
GTTTTGTTGTTGACTTTCTTTGAGAGTATACATGGAGTAAAGATCATACAATTAATTTTTTTTAAAGCTATATACCGGTATTACTTGGAAACTACTGGTACTATTAAGAAAGAAATCTATGTGGTTATTTTTATGATCTATCTTTTCTAAAAATTAAAAAAGTAAAATACAACCCTGGTAAGTAAATATCTCCCTTCCTTTACATCTTTCTGTCTGTGTTACAGGGAGTACAGATTTTAGATCATAATATTTCATGTCCATACTGTTTTAAATTTTGTGTTCAAGAATTAAGCAGCATCTCTTAATAAAATTTCACTCCTCCCCCCTGGAAAGAGGAGAGTGGGATCTGAGGTTTTTTTAACAGGTGTTACTGGGGTTTTTGATCCTTCGAGTACATTCCATTGTGGTAACCTTACTCTTTTTTGTCTGTTGAATGGACTTGGGAGGTAAAAGGTTTCAAGCTTTGGTTTAAAAGAGAAACATTAATCACAGCCAGATAGCTTTTTGTTGTCAACAACAATTACCTCCCATTTCATAGAAATTAAAAATATGTTTAAAAGTTGATATTTTTTTTAATATGGCATAGATATCAAAGATTTTTTTGGTTCGCTTTCAGAAACAGATTGTTTAAATTTCATCATAAATATGATTTCAAATGAAACTTTCTTCTTTTTTTTTAATGTGAATGTTTACTTTATGTTTATTTTGATGTTAATGTATACTTTAATGAACCAAAGTCAAAAATGAAATGTATCTGCTATCTGTTTAACCGGTTAGTTTTTAGAAAACTGCATCAATGGTGAAATGAATGTGTATTTGTTCATGTTGTATTGTCTTTTTTTGGTCATTCTTTCTTATAAGATGTGATGACTAGAATTAAAGAAAATACAGTAAGAAATCCATATCGATCTTCTTTAACTCCTCTTTTTGTTAACAATTTGATTGTACATGTACATTGTTGGTGCTTTTAATGGTAGATTTGATGCAGTCTTATGGTCTTACAAATCCATCATTAACATTTTTGTTGTGAAATATATAACATGCAAAGTAATACGAACATGTCATCTTTTCTAACAGAATTTTCTGCGCTATGTTACCTTAGATTCTTTATTTTACGTGAGAACTTAATTCTGAAATTCCACTGTTGTGTGTCAGACCACAAGAATATAAAGTTATGAGCACCAAACTTTTATTATCATTTCATATATAGTTCTCAATCAGAAGAAAATTACGATTAAAAGCAAAGTTTTAAATTCTGTTAAGGGGGTTCTCCTCGTGATTGGACACAAATGTGAATTCCTCTCGTTTCATTAGGAATCTACAATAACCCTGTTATTTGCATTAGCTGAAGTACATTATCAATAGAGGTATTCAAGTTTAAACTTGGCCTATCAGATGCTCTTGTAGCCTGTACAGTCAGTGTTTCTTCTAAGGAATAGATACACAATGGAAAGGCTTAACTGCACATACAATATGTTAAATTTATATACAAGATTCTGCCATTATTTGATGAATAAATTTTGGTTCATCCTATATATTCTGTGTTTATCATAGTAAGGAGGAATTTGTGAATTTGTGTAGACATTAGTACATGTAGTGATTTTATGAAATGTTTCATGTAATACACATTTCTTGATTTTTTTAACAAAAAAATTTGGTTTGAAGTCTTTAGTTTCAGTTAATTGTATTTATGTACAAGTTTTCTTTTAGATAGAATTGAGTTGTTATTTTAGATAGATTTATTTTTAATTGATGTAATAATTTTTGTAGATGATACATTGATGACAAACCGGTAATGTGTAACCCAATGATTATTCAGCTTGTGACCTACAGCCCCATCCCCCGCCCCCACCCCCAAACCACTTAACTTTAAATTCACAAATTGAGTTGTATTGATTTTCAAGTCATTAATTTCAGTTTGTTAATCAAATAAAAGTTTTGATCAGGGACTCTCATGAACATATTATAGTTGCTCATGAGCATCCTTAAATGCATACATGACATGACAATACCCTATTGACAGAATAATTAGAACAGTGAGTGACTTTGCGCCTTAAGCATTTTAATCTGTTGTGCATTATTTACGCTATTGCTATATTCTCCTTTTCCTCTAAATTTTAAAAAAAAAGGGGGAAGAAACAAATTATCCTAGCTGTCACCCATTTCATTGGTCCCTCAACCTGTAAGAAAATGTAAAGAAATCCGGGCAATGAATAAATTTTCATTGTATTTTAAGTAAATGAGTAATTAATGATTTCATTGATATAAAATGAGTGATTTTCACACTCTGAACATTGTTTGCATTTTACCTTTTCATATGGGTATATGACTGTTGTTGATGTAATTACAAGTGTTTGGAGGATGAATTGCTTTCATCATACCAACATAATACATGCATATATGATTAGAATGTTATGAAATCTTATCATTTCTGTGATGTTTTATTAATATTTAATTTCTAAAAGAAAGACAGGGACATTGCTTGTTATGTGTTTCGGTTTGTCAAGAAATACAAGTATTTTTTTAGTTGTTCAGAATGTGGGTTGTTCAAGTTAGTTCAAAAATCAAGTTTTTTTTTATAGCGTTTTCCCCCGTTATTTAAACACATGGTAAGATCATTTCTGTTAATGTGAAACATATTCAGATAACACAACACCTACAAGCATTACTTCATATCTGCCAACAAGTGTGTATTTGTGTAAAAATATAATTAAAGGAGTGTTTCTCCAGTATCATACTTGTAAGTTTTTCATGCTTTAATATTACATCTTCTGAAAAAAAATCTTTATTTTCAGTGCCATATTTTTATTAAATAAATCTGATATTTTTTAAAATTTGGATCCTTTTTTTCCTTCGCTCAAGTAATTTTGAAACTTGCATGTAAGATGCTCTATTAGATATTACATTAAGTTAGCTTTACTATATACATGTACTAAATTTCAGACCAAAAATGTACATGATATCTCTTTCTAAGATTTCACAATACTAAATGTTTTCATAACTGATGGGGGACCTATCTGCAAGGAATAGTAATCTCCCTTACATTGATGTAATGATATCTATAGGGCTCCCCAAAATTAATCTCCAATATATATTACACCAAAAGTAAAGATTACCGGGCAAGTACAACATTATAAATTTTATCACAAGATTTGGCAAAGGTAAAAAAAAATAGATTTTTTTTATTTTGTTAGAATAATTTATAACTTTTCTTTCAATGTTTCATTTCAACCTTCTCTGTTGTTGATAGGGCGAGTTATTTATTTTTAAAATTTTGAAAATAGGGTGATCCGTTTAAATTCAAATTCAGCCGAAATACATGTTAACTCTCCTACATCTCATGAGGAGACAGTAATTTTTCAAAATAACATTAACACTATAGAGATGTTTTTTCAATCCAGTCTTTAATTAATATTATTTGATTGTGAGTGGATATAAATTAGTTTATTAGAATGAATATGCTCTTGTTGTTAATTAATGATGTGTTTGGAGGAATCTTGTGTGGCATTTTTAGCAAATGTTTCTTAAAGAAACGAAGGCTGTAAGATTATCATATCTCTCATCGCACATCAATAATAAATTATTATATATGTTTGGGTTTTTTGTGTTTTTCATTGTGACATAAGTAATTTTATATAAATTCAACACAGGTGTTGTTATACCCGTTGCTAGCCAGTCATAAACCGTTGAAAGGTCAATTTAAAGAAAAAAATCACTGAACTTTTACAAGTGAGCAAGAAATTCTGTAACATTTCTTAGGACCTTATAACCTAGCGATTATTTCTCGCTACGAGTCAGATTTTCGGTATCTTGTATTGGTTTTAAATTACTAGTACAGAGGGGTTGCGAAAATGAATTGCTGCTAACAAGTCTATGACTGGTAAATTGCAAAACTATGGTGTTCCGATGGGACCACTTAAGGCGAAGTTGCGAAGGCAATAGTGCGACGGCGAAGACGCGAAAGTGCGAAGAGGCGACGGCGAAGATGCGATGGCTAAAGTGCGAAGGCGAAGAAGCGATACTACTATCTCAACTTCGCACTCTCGCCTTCGCAACTTCGCACTCCCGCCTTCGCGTGGATCTGGAGGGGGAGAGGCCCCCCCCCACCGGAAAATTCAATATTAATAATTACATACAGTAAAGGGAGAGAGGGAGTTCCGGACACCATCCGCCTGAAAAATTTAATTGTCCTAATTTTATGTAATAAAATTTCCCAATTATGCCTCGGAACCAACCCCCCCCCCCCCCACAAATACAAATACCCTTCCCCCTAGAAAATAGAAAAAGTTATTGACCTGCGCAGGTTGTTGAAAACATATTCTTAAAAGTTCGTCTTAAGCCTCAGATGTCATGGAGATGTGAACGGAGCGTGGTCTTTGTCTATGTTAGATTGTTAAATTAAAGATCATTATAGATGTTTCATTAACATCAAACATAAACATATATTGTTCCTGCATTAAAAGGTGTTCTTTCATCACAAATTCCATAAATACAAGTTCAAATGCCTGTACAATATACACTTTTTATAGCATTCCACAATTCACAATTCTTAATTCTTCCTAATTTTAAAGTAGGGGAAAATACACGAAAAATATATATTTAAACTTTTTATTAAATGTCAATTCTTGTTCCATTTTCATAAATATTGTAATGAACTTAGCAATACAGTTTTATTGTAAAAAAACAAAAAAAAAATCTTTTCTTGAATCCCAAATACGGTTGATATTTATTATCTGTCTAATAATTTTTCCATCACATCTAAGACTTCTCTGCGCTAGATGGGAAGGGTGGAGCTGATGGTTAGACTGTACTGTAGTCTGGGGGTGCCTGATTTTTACTAGGGGTAGGGGGTGTCGTTCCAGATGCTGTGGGGGTATACTCCACGACATAAGCTGTCATGGGGGTGAATGAGATCTTGGGAAATTCCAGGGTCTTGCTGCTGTACTCGAAGCACGACTTGGACTTTTTCTGTTCTGTGTAGGTGATGCTGTTTGAGAGATCTGTCACTATATACAGGAAAGATGAAGTATGAATGGTTAGTCACAGGAATCAAGTTAGATTTAGATAAATATTTTTTATTGTCATAGCATATATTATTTTGTACCAGGTATTTTGAGATTTAATGTTGCAAATCAATAGGCCTATGGGTGATTAATTATTTTCCAAACATGTTTATTAATTTCGAGGGATATATTTTAATATGCTACCTTAGTCAATGTGCCAATTCTTTTTTGGATCATACCTTTATTCAATATTAATATTTTACACGACCAAATTATATTTCAAGTTTAACTTTTTTTGATGACTATTGTTTATGAATTGGAAAACTGGGAGATCTTCTAGCTGTTTCAATCATACCTGGGATGTTTAATCCATCATAGCTGGGAGGAGACGGTTTATTCTGCCTTTTCTTGTGGTTCTGAGGGACAGTTCCTATGGTGATTGGGAACTTTATTTTTATGTCTTCTCCATTGCAGAAAGGAAGGGGAACCTTTATCTAAACTCCAACAATAGAAAAGTGATGTAAGAAGAACACGGTCTATTTGTCGAAAATAAAATACTCGAGGAAAAGAGTCTATAAATACCTCAATATAATATATTTACATCTACCGATTATGATTTCCTCTATTTCTTACGGAAACTTAAAGTCAATTCATAGCTCTAAAGAAACAGACAGGACTGAAATCTACACGCCCCGTTTATCGATTGGTCGAAACCTACAGCGACCTAATTAAGAAAAATCACGGACTGCACGAAATAATCAAGATGATGTCAGAATAAAATTCCCAAAGGAGAAGATATGGCTGCTTTATTTTTTTAGCTAATGTTCTAATGTACATTAAGTTAAACAGTAATTTAGTGAATTTTACTCACTTTTAACAATCAATTTATTAATTTGCAAAAAGAAAAATGTAAATATGAACAATAAAATCATTTCTTTGATGATTCATGCGGGTCATGAAAGTATAGGATAATTGCAGAAAAAAATTACATAACCCGCTAACGCAGGTTATGCATTTTTCTGCAATGTCGCCACCGCGACCTTCATATTCCGCATGAATCACCAAATAAAGCATTTTATTGTTTAAATGAATACTTCATATCGTAGGAAAATTTAATAAGTACAGCATTTAGAACTATACCTCAATGTAATATGAGCACTTGATACAATACGAGGACCTCAGTAGCGATGTTGGAGGTACAGGGTCTATAGTCAACTTCTGGTTGTTCCATTTCAGCTGATTGCCCTAAAACATATCAATATCTCTACAAATTACAGTTTAATCAGGATTTTTGGAGGTTTGAATCGTTATCCCCTATCATGCATGATCAAAACCGATTATCTACAATACACAATACAAGTATAGCGGATCATAGAGGAGAAGTTTTAGAGGTCTAATTTTAATTAAATTGAATTAAAGAGCATCTATGGTTTAATTTAAAATTAACAAATTTTTCATCCGTACCTTACTTAATTTTGTGCCCACTAGATTCCGAATACATTCTTTAGTTATCTTCTTCTCTCCGTTGCCTTTGAATTCCACTTCCTGTATTAATGCTGCCGAGGGTTGGTCCAGATCTTTGGTTGTTCCATTAGTCAGGTCCACTTTTTGTGTAGAAAGGTGAGGTTTCAATCATCTTATTACAGTTATTTGTACCGATTATACACATCATTTAGATATTAAAAATGATATCATAATTCTGTCCCTTATTATCGTTTTTCTTTTACTCAAATGCCAAAGTCTTTTGGTGGCCTTATATCTGTTTTGTAAAAAATGGTCATTTTTGGGCACTGAGTCTATTTCTGCACATAGATAGACCAGTGAAGCTGAAAATGAGGATATTTGTGCTCTGAATTTAATTATAAATGTATGAATTCTTTCCGACGCTTATCCATATAGAACAAAAATATGGATTGACATTGACTATATATGTCCCTATATTGAAGAGCTTGAATGTTAAACCACATACATGTTACCAATGCCCACTCTCCTGGACAGTATCCAGAGCGGTCTATACTGGCAGTCAGTTTTATTGCCCCGGCATCCCCGATTCCAAAGGCACGAGAAATCTTCCTTTCTTGACTCTTACTTATTGATTTCTGTTAAAAATAAAAAAAATGAGAGCATTGAAAAAATATATCATGTATACACATGTATATGTGAGTTAACCAAAGATAATAGCTAGATAGTGACAGTAAAAGTAGAAAATCTAGTATAAACAAGTACCGTATATCCGGAATTTTTTTTTTGCATGTTACAAAATTTGAGAATATTTGCATTAGTCAGTTTGTTAGCGATTTGAAGTTCCTTTATATCTTAAACATTACGGGGTATACTTTTTGTGCATGGTATTTTTCTGCGATGTAGAGAACTGAAAATTAGATCATCGCTTCAATAACCGGATACACAATAATGAAAATATGTCTCATTAATTATTGTCTTACAGCATACAGGGGTTGGTCAATATCCACATTAGCCAGATATGTGAAACACTTGTATTTTACAATGTTGGAATGTGGCATTGGTCTTCCTATTTCAATTTTGATGAACCATCTTGTGGCTCCATGGCGCCCTTCGAAGGAGGAATGCATTTTGTCTTTTGGAATTTGGTAGTTGATAGGGTATTTGTACTTTCCAGGGGCAAGACCATCTCCTGTAATGTATTCAGATTTATTTAATGTTTATATGTAGGTATAATTATGTATGATTGTAAAATCATCAATATTAATGTTGGCTCGGTTTTTGTGGATTTCATTAATTTAATACGCCTCGGTCAAAAAAAAATATGAAACTTATATTCAATATTAATGAGAGTAAATCCTTGTAAATGTTTTCTAAAGAATGTGTTTAAAAAAGTGCAGCAATTCTGTCAAAACAAACCTAAGAAATTTAAATGATTATGCAGTAGGCTATTGGTGATGCGCATGCAGTACAGAGAGAGAGAGAGAGAGAGAGAGAGAGAGAGAGAGAGAGAGAGAGAGAGAGAGAGAGAGAGAGAGAGAGGTGCAATTGTAGATAGATACTAGTCCTGTGTTTTTGTTTACAATCATTGTGCTTTATTTACCGTTGACAGGATGTGAAGTAACTTGTCTGGTGTACAGCTCATGGCTCTTGAACTCATCGTCTTCGAAGTCTTTCCTAGAGAGATTGGTCTCCCTCCACTCAACATAGGTCGCCCCAATCATGTATGTAGTGATAAAGTTCACCTTCACCGTAGAATTCACATTAACAAACCATGTCCCCTGAACTTTTTCTCCTGCCAGAAACACCTCTTTGCCCTTCAAGTCAAATGTCACTGAGCTTATGCCCGACATCATTAGGTTTTATTTTACTTGTTTGTTTTAACTGCTCAAGACTGTAATGGTGCGTTAGTTTGTGAAAATCTTTATATGCATACAGATTCAGTTATCACTATTGCGAAACATTATATGTAAATAAGATACGTGATTGTGATATAGAAATATGATGCATACTTGACCGGGCTTATCAGGTGAGTCTACATCACCAGTCAAGTACTGATAAAACTAGAGTATTTCATAAACCTCTGTCAGGGTTAATTGTATGAAGATCATCCTTGCAGGCAGGATTGTATTGCACTCATTTAGTCAGGAGCCGTAAATATCATCACTTTTAAAAATGTCTGTAAATATAACATTATATTTACATTTTCCACTGTCTTTGTCTGTGATAACACTACGTATCGATTTTGTACTATATAACCCATAATACAAATGACGCCAAAATGAGGCGCCAGCGGGCTTTGTTTATTTTTATTTAAGTATTTAATCGTACGATGGCTAAAAATTATATAAATATAAGTAATAAGGAATCATTCTTTGAATATTATGAGGTGATAATTTTGGTCGGGACTTGATCAAATCTATCATAAAGCCCTTCGGGCTTTATTGAATTTGATCACGCCCCGACTGAAATTATCACCTCATAATACTCAAAGAAAGATTCCTTTTTTAATTCAATTAGAATTATGTTTCGCAAGGTTTGTATAAAGTGGAAGTTAAATCTTTGCAGTATGCATGATTGGCAAACAAATACGACTGTTTCAATTACTTTGATCGTTTAACATGTAAACATGCTTGTCCCAAACTATTATTTGATAAATGAAGTCCAGGGCTGCGTTTTACAACAGAACTTACGACTTACGACCAAATTAATGAATGCTAGTTAAAAACAAACTAATCAATGTTTCATTCTCATAGCTGTAAAATATTATCATGGACATCAGAGTAGTTGTATAAATATGGTTCTGTCTGAGTTTTGTTCTTTAAATATCATTCCACGAGACTGAAAATATTTACGACTCTGTCGTAAGTTCTTTTGTAAAACGCAGCCCTGATTTGATGATGATATTAGGTAACACTTTCACAAGAACCTCATATTCTAGCGATTTCTTCTCCGATTTGCAGTTTCATGTATATGCACATGTGTAATTATAAACTGGGTTTAAGTAATTGCTGTTAACAAGTCTATCACTGGCAAATTGCAAAACAAAGTTGCTAGTAAATGTTGGAATAGAAATTTAACATAATTTTCTACAACTCACCATTCTTATTTTTTCCTAATTAAATGTGAAAAAATATAGACAAAAGAATAAAAGCAAACATTTTATCATACCAGAATTTTTTTTCTATTGACATAAACCTTTAAATGAACTTTATAACAAAATACATTTTTGCTTCGAAAGAAAAAACAAACAAGTTTTGAATCACAATTGATCCAATTTTTAATGTCTTTTTGGTATGACATCACCACATTCTGCTCCAATTCTTTATTCCAGGAATTATACAATGTAATACTGCAGTATATCTGTATATGATCTTCCTTTCATTTTCTATCCCTGCATTGACTGGAAGTCAAGCTCTAGGATTTCTTTAGACTGGACGTGGAGTGTGCGGTTCCAGATGCTGTGGGTGTATACTCTACGACATAGGCTGTCAGGGGTGTATACAAGATGTTGGGAAATTCCAGAGTGTTGCTGCTGTACTCGAAACGCGACGTGGACTTTTCCTGTTCTCTGTAGGTAATGCTGTTTGAAAGATCTGTCACAAGTAAAGAGAAAGGGCATTGCGTATTGTTACAATACAATTATAAACACATCATAATATTATTATTCGATTGCATTTTAGAAATAATTTTTAAAGGGAGATATATAACTACAACCAAACCCCATTTTGAAAACTTTCATTATGCAAATCAATGATAAAGATATCTAAAGATTTCATGTGTTGGTACCTGTAATGGTGGTTTTAATTTCACAGAGAATCGAATTTTCTGTTAAAAAAAATAATGGTATCATACAGAATGTTTCTCACAATTTAATTGTATGATAATTTACATGTTCTTTTTTTCTGTGTGTTTTTTTTTTTTTACTAAAGTCTGAATAGAAAAAGTTTTTTTTTTTAAATAAGAGTATAGTAAAGTATCCTTTAAAAAATTAATTTTATTTACTACAAGAAAAACTATTTTAATAGTCACTATGATGTTTGTGGAAAATTGTCCAACTGGTAACATAGTAAAATTAAAAACACCTTATTGCATGTCTACATCACTTAGGTTTTCATTCTTAAAGAACATACTTTGTATGATGCTGAATATCTCTTCCAATTCGTTCTTTTTAATACATTGTATTTTTTCCAAAATTCAAAATTTATAATATACACCAACTAAATAAGGTTAAATGTGTACATTGATGATACATGTACTTAACGAGAGTTGATGAATGATAAAAGCTGAGAGCTCAGGTTTTGCCACTGTTTTAACCATACCTGGGTTGTTAAATGCATCATTGCTGGGAGGAGACATTTCATTCTGTCTTTTCTTGTGGTTCCGAGGCACAGTTCCTATGGTGATTGGGAACAATAATTTAATGTCTTCATTGTAACAAGGAAGGGGGATCTTGATCTAGGTAAATATCAAAATAAGTATTAATGCGACGTTCGTTACAAAGCAGTACAGGTTGTGTCTTTGGATTTCCCAACCCGCCCTGACCCAAATATGTTTTTTGAGATTATTTTTTTTGTGTTGTCGTTTATTTATATGTTATACTATGGATATTTAATGTGATTTGTAACGAACGCACCAATCCTAAAAATATCTGTTTTGTTTTTCAATGATTTAGTCAAGAAATTATTTATTTTCGGAGGAGTGAAACGAGGGAGAAAATAATAATTATTACCACTTAAAGAAGGGCATGACATTAAATATAAAAACTTGATCACTATTCTTCTAAGAGTAGTGCTTTGAGCCAAGTTCGGTTGAAAAATTGACCCGGTGGTTCTGGAGAAGTCAAAACTGTAAAAGGTTTACAGACGGACGACAAACAGATGAAACGACAAATGGACAGACGGACGGACGCCGGGAAAAATGATCAAAAAGCTGACTTGAACGTTTGGCTCATGAAGCTAAAAAGTTGAGTTTTGTGGGGGGGGGGGGGGGGTCATGGAGTCTATAAATATAAAAATATGAGTATATAATACATTAGGAGAAAATAGGAGAAACGGAATCTGAAAATACACTACTTCATTACAAAATGAGCACTTGATGAAAACTGAGAATATAAGAAGCAAAGAATCAATAAATACATGTTACCTCAATGTAATACAAGCACTTGATACAGTAGGAGGACCTCGGTAGAGACGTTGGAGGTACAGGGTCTATAGTCAACTTCCGGTTGTTCCATTTCAGCTGCTGGCCCTACATCAGATAAAAGACTCAAATATTATAAAAATACCGGTATACTCGGGTACCAATAATAGTAATTTATACATGTATTATAACTAATTCTCATTGCTAGATTCTATCTTATTCTATTCTCCTGGAATACAAAGCATTTGATGAAAGATTTAAATGCATTGATCAATTTAAAAAATACAGTTTTTTATGTGCAGTAGCAGTTTCAGAAAGTTTGCAATTTCTCTATTAGTTAACCTAATCTTATGGTTCTAAAATTTAATAAAGAACGTAAAAAAAAAACTCCCGTTCTTTATTACTTGTCATTTTAAAGTTAACAAATTTGAGCATCGTTTCTACCTTGTTTAATTTTGTGCCCACTAGTTTCCGAATACATTCTTTAGTTATATTCTCCTCCCCATTGCCTTTGAATTCCACCATCTGCATTAATGCTGCCGAGGGTTGGTCCAGATCTTTGGTTGTTCCATTAGTTACGTCCACTTTTTGTTAGCAATAATTAAACAAAATTCACATTATATGGGTATTTCAATACATTAATGTCATACACAACTTGAATTTGGGAAATATATCAAAAGGCTGTATATATACAAGCTGATCGGTAGAGATATTCACCATGGTTTAATTAAGTTGCCTCTTTAATTAATACGTGTAGTTTTAAAAAAATTCGGATTTCCTTCCATTAAAAAGCAGGTAAATTACATATAAAAGAGGTATAGCGCACTTAATATACGATTTGGCCTCAAATATAGCCTTTTGCAAACATCAGCCATTTTCAATATTATACAATATTTAGTTTAAATATATTCAAAGAAACGCAAATTACACAATCACCATGCTCTATATGGCACGCCAAATTCACAAAAATGAGCTAAACATGGTTTCACAGTCGATAAACTAGGTTATCGGCTGTTAACTATAGTTTACGAATCGTAAACTATAGTTAACGCGATAATTTATGTTTCACATCTGTAAACTATAGTTAACACCGAAAACAATCGTTTGTGGTTGTTAAACATAGTTTATCTGATAAGTAAGGTTTTATGATCAGTAAACTACGGTTTACAAATATAAAGCACGCCAAATTCACATAAATTAGCAAAACATAGTTTCACAGTCGATAAACTAGGTTTATCGGCTGTTAACGAATCCTAAACTAATCCTTAAGCTGTTTACGAATCCTAAACTATAGTTACCGACGTTAATCTATATTTCACATCTGTAAACAATAGTTTACGAATGCAAATCTATGTTTTTCTGTCTGGAAATACACGTTAACAATAGATTTTGCTGATAAATATAGATTCACATCTGTAAAATATAGTTTACTTTCGTAAACTATAGTTTAGAGTTGATATATATAATTTCACGATTGTGAAACTATATTTATCTGATAAACTATGTACAATTTGCATTCGTGAACTATAGTTTAGAGTTGTTGATTATAGTTTCACAATGGTGAAACTATATTTATCAGATAAGCTATGTTTAACAATCGCAAATGATTGTTTTCAGTGTTAACTATAGTTAACAGATGCGAAACAAAGATTATCGCGTTAACTATAGTTTACAGTCGTGAAATATAGATTAACGTCGTTAACTATAGTTTTCGATCCGTAAATTATTGTTAACAGTCGATAAACCTAGTTTATCGACTGTGAAACTATGTTTAGCTCATTTTCGTGAATTTGTCTGATAAATGTAGTTTCACGATTTGTGAAACTATAATAAACAACTCTTAACTATAGTTTACGATTGTAAATTATAATTAACAAATGTGAATTTATATTTATCAGCAAAATCTATTGTTAACGTTTTTTTACAGATAGATAAACTATGATTATCATTCGTAAACTATAGTTTACATTCGTGAAACATAGTTTCACAGATGTAAACTATAGTTAACGAATCGTTAACTATAGTTTAGGATCCGTAAACTATAGTTAACAGCTGATAAACCTAGTTTATCGACTGTGAAACTATGTTTAGGTCATTTTTGTGAATTTGGCGTGCCATAGCTCTAAGAGTCTTAATTATCTTACACGGCACCATTAAAATATTCAGGTTTTGTTAGGGATATATAGGAAAGTAGTTAGTATACGATAAAAAATTGGATATTTGACTATTTGAACCACTCTAAACCAAAGACATCCGATTAGAATTATGTACAACAGGTATTGTAGTACACGTTTACATTGAATTAGTTTTGGTTTAACGTGGTCTTCGTACTGAAAATTAGACAAATATTTCAATTAGTGTCTTTTCTAATACAATCATGTTTATAGCCATTATATTGAAAAGTATCTGTATGTGTGGCTTAGTGGTAACGCGGAGGTCTTTTTGATTTTGTGGTCGCTGGATCGAATCCTCTAAGCAGTAATTTTTTTTCACTTAAGGTACCTCACTACACTTACACTTATACCGAGCGCAGCGAGAGGCGGGCGAAGCCCGCCTCGCGAAGCGAGGATTAATGGTAACACGTATATATAAGAAAATCAGTGAAACTAAGTGAAATGAAAGTTGAATCAGGGGTACTAAGGCCAAAAAAAATTTCTTCCAGCCCTGGGCGCCGCCATCTTGGCAGCCATTTTGTTTTTAAAAAGTTAGTTTGATCATTGATTGATCACTACTTATCGATGTGTGTTGCCCCTAAACTCGATTAAATAAGTTCCAGTGTTTCAATAGAAGGTAATTCGAATTAAACGATTTTAAAAAGGAAACCAGATAATTTTCAATAGCGCTTCAATCAAGAAACACGACATGTTCTATGTATGTCTTATCAAATTATCAGATGGAAAATAAAAACATTAAGGTCAAGGAACTGATCTTTTAGATACCGAATAAAGTATTAAATTTTATTACAGCGGCATTCATATAAATTAAATTGATAAACAGTGAAAGAAGAAATAAAAAATAGTTCGGAATAACGTTACTCTCTTCGGCTATTTCCGAAGACAAAACTTGAACGTTTACGTCTGAAATATGACGTCACAATGTAGACTGAGCACGCGACGTTTAGTAAAACTTTAGTAGGCAACCAGGCGGATCTAACTGTGTGCGTTTCAAATAAATTTTGTTCTACAAAAATCAAACTGCACTGTGTTAAATCTGCGCTCGGTCTAACGGTCACACCGTTTACATATTACTTTTTAAGACACTACGTCACAAAATGGCGATTTAAATGTTTTGTTAAACTGTTTATATCGTTCAATTGGGTTGTATATCGTCGTAGCTCAGTGGTTCTTATTGGGCTTCTGAACAGCACATCATGAGTTCGAATCCGACTGAAGCTTTTGTTCATGTAAACTGAATTAAGGTGGCTCGACACACCAATGCATTATTTGATGGATCGATGAAGAATTCTCTTTGAGAAATGATTATTAAAAAATGACACCTATATCGGCCTCTGATTATTTTATATGAATTTTTTTGTATTTTTTTATTGAAACCGGAAACATCGTTTTAGCTGCGAACAAGATATATTAGAGCTTAAAATTTGTTATCAATTAATGCACAATACAATTATCTTTAAATACATATCAAAAACGGCCAGATAAACTTTGAAATATTTTTGTAAAAAAAATATTTATGAAAATGAAAAAAAAGGATTGTAGATATTTTTTAAATCTATGGATAAAAATTGCAGATAAACTGTTACTCGCATTAAACAATTACTGTACAATCATATTTCAACAAGAAATTGAAACCAAATAGTGAAATTAAAGTATAAATGGAAAATTTTAAAATCGAACCGATCCCGATTGTAATTAAACTGATCCCGAACGAAATCACATAAAGTTAGAATGAATCAGAATTTTGCAAAAATTTCAGGTTGTTTAGCTGTAAAATGGTTTCGTCATTTACTAACGTTATAACTTATATCAATTACTTAGAAAAAAACTGCAGTTTATTTGTAAAATTTCAATTTTAAAATAATTCTGATCGGGATCAGTTTTTTTCAATCGGGATCGGTTCAAATTTGATAAATAGCAATTTTTCCAAAATTTTGCTTTTTCATTTCAATTTCCTTGTAAAATATCATTGTTTAGTAAATAGTTTATGTGACTATATGTTATTTCTAAAATTTTATCCATAGATTAAAAAGATATTAAAGAATTACAATTTTGATTTTCAGAAATATTTTTTTAATTAAAAAATTAAACACGTGACCAAACGATCTTTGGCATGAATTTATTTATAATTATATTACACATTAATTGACAACAAGTTTTAAGCTCTAATATATTCTGTTTGTCTGCAAAACAGTTTTTCCTATTTCACTGAAAAAATACAAAAAAAATCGTATAAAATAACTGAAAGCCGATATTGATATCTGTTTTGTGGAATCATGTTTCAAAAAAGATTCTCTATCGATCCATAAAATAAAATTTTGGTGTGTCGAGGAACCTTAAGTTTTTGAAAATGTAATTTTTCATCCAAAATTGCATATTTTTTGGCCGATTAATCTTAAATACTTCTTATCCATTATGATATCTATCATAATCAAAAAAAATTCTGCTGATTTGAGAAAATATTTCACGGTGTGGTGAATAGAGAGATTAAGTTACACGTAATTAATCTTCTGTTTTTTTTTTTAAAAATTATCTTGTTTAATTCAGTCTGAGTATGGGTACACCCAGCATAAACAGTTCTCTTCATTAACACTGTACATGTACTCTATTTACACTTAGATCCATTGCACTTTGCTTGAACTTATCACGGTTCAGAATATCAACTGTTATACACAGAGTTTCCCGGATTTATGACAAATCAGTTGTTACAGACACCATTACAAAATCAGTACAGTGTATGCAGGTTTCGAAAATCATATTGCGACAGCTAGATACCTGAAGCTATTTTTAGTATCAGGTACTTTCCGTCCAAACACAGGTGTAGGCGAAATAATGGGAGAAGGCGCTATACTTCTTTGAAGAGGAAAAACTAATTTTGCATTTAAATCCCCATGTAAATGTATAGATTTCTGACCTAATCTTCGTTATCCTTCTTTTAAAAAACGTGTGTCCTCTTAACATGCATTAAGATTTGTTTCAAGGATTTAAAATAATTAAAATTTGTCAATATAAGAACCAACCGGGTTTTCTTTTGTGAGAACAGTATCCATTATCCATTTGTCAACCCTGAATTGATAAACTCATGGGGTAATTAGTATATGCAATATTTTGCCATAAAATAAATTCAAAAGCTGTTATTTTTTCATAAATTATCAAAAATCAAAATCCAAGTAATATGCACACCTCTGATATATGTACAATTGATCTGCAAAAGAACAACTTCCTATTATGAAAACAGCAGTAGGAGTTATCCGTACTCTAAATATGCAATATCATGCTAAACAATGATTACGTTCATTAGCTGGTCTTTTATTATAAATTACCAAAAATCAAAATCCAAGTATATTATGCACATCTCTAATATATGTACAATAGATCTCCAAAACAACAAATTCCTTTTCTGAAAACTGTAGGAGGAGTTATCCGTACGTATGGGTACTGTCCACCCACCCACATCCCCGCTGGTCCGCCGTGTTCACCATTTCAATAACCAGATTTTTCCTTTGGAAAACCCAGATAAAAAAATGTTTGTTTTTTTTGTTTGCTATATTACCAAGCCCTTGACAATTTCGGTAACAAAGTATATAAGTACACTCTATAGAGAGGGTCCTAAAAGTATACTTATGCAACTTTAAGTATTCCTCGGTTTTCCTACAAACAATTGTTGAAATTGATAATTGCTACATCAGTATTTTGTTTTGTTTCATTCAAACAACTGAATCTTTAAGTGGTCTTACACATAAAATATTTGTTGAGAAAATGGTTTCTTTAGAAGGATTTTTTTTTGCAATATGATTTGATAAATCAAGGCTGAAAATGGCTATATGGTAGTCAGAAATGAATTCCATCTGACTCTTACTACAGTATCTAATCAAAAAAAAATTAAGTATTGCGCTGTACCAATTTTCTTTCGGATTGATTGTTTTAAACCACATACATGTTATCAATGCCCACTCTCCTGGACAGTATCCAGAGCGGTCTATACTGGCAGTCAGTTTTACTGACCCAGCATTCCCGAATCCAAAGGCACGAGAAATCTTCCTCTCTTGACTCGCAGTCATTGGTTTCTTTTAAAATGAAAATAATATGTAATATACATATGTTTCCATGTGAGTAAACCGAAGATCGGGGATGATAATAATGAGTAGCCTATAAAATGTACCGAAAAGATTTGAAACTTGATGTCTTACAGCGTACAAGGGTAGATCAATATCCACCTTGGCCAGATATGTGAAACACTTGTATTTGACAATATTGGAACATGGCTTTGGTCTTCCTATTTCAATTTTGATGAACCATCTTGTGGCCCCATGGTGCCCTTCGAAAGAGGAATGCATGTTGTCTTTTGGAATGTAGTAGTCAAATGGGTACTTGTAATACCCAGGGGCAAGTTGCTTTCCATGTCCTGTAAGGTACTCAGATAATTTATTTAAAGTGATATGTAGGTATAGATAAGTATGCAAAATTATTGAGATATTATCAACATTACCGATGTATCAGTATCTGTGTATTTTGTTGGTACTCATTGGCGAAATATTGCAAATCACAACAAATTATATAGTTTGCTTATTTTTTCAGTATCTGTTATTTCATGAAATAACTCCTTGAAATTATGTGTCTATGAGCCAGTTAAAGATTAACAAATCAGAAATTGGCCTAGCTAAACAAAAATTCAAATACAAGTAATTACACAGCATGTTACTAGTGATATTACATCAATATTACAAAGAGAGAGAGAGAGAGAGAGAGAGAGAGAGAGAGAGAGAGATGCCATTGAATTTCTCCTGTAAGGTTGGTGTTTGTTTTTTTTTTTTACCGTTGACAGGGTGTGACGTAACTTGTCTGGTGTACAGCTCATGGGTCTTGAACTCATCGTCTTCGAAGTCTCTCCTTAAATAATTGGTCTCCCTCCACTCAACATAGGTCGCCCCAATCAGGTATGTAGTAATAAAGTTTACCTTAACCGGTGCTGCAGAATTCACATTAACAAACCAAGTCCCCTGTACACGTTCTCCTGCCAGAAACACATTGTTACCCTTCAATTCTAGTGTCACCGCTATGCCGGACATCCCTTTTTGGAATTTGACTTCGTTGTTTTAACTGCTCACAATGCTTCTTTAATTGATATGCAACTTTATATACATGTAAACTTAGTTATTCCACCGTGAAATAATACATGTAAATAAAATAGGGAAGTTGAATTTTTATACAGAAGTATGATGCACACTTGACTGGACTTTTCAAGTGAGTCTTCATCACTAATGACAAGTACTTATAAAACTAGAATATTTTATAGACTTCCTCGAACATCTGACAATTCTATTATGAAGATTAATTTTAAGACTACCGCTGCAAGTAAGAAGTTTGCATCAGGTATTTTTCATCACTCTTCTAAGAAATAGCATAAAAATCAATGTCAGAGCAGTAATCCACTTTTTAAAATCTTATTTTTTTTTTTTTTTTTTTTTTTTTTTTTTTTTACAGATTTGGGGGTTACAGGTTTAAGACGTATTATTTTAAAAAGAATCACTGATGATCAGAATTATATCTACGAGTAGATTTAATATTCAACATTTAAGATAAAACAATCAACAGTATTTTTTTTTTTTTAATTTCATATTGACAAAACAAATTACAACAATATACAAATGAATTTCATAAAAAAGAGCACTGTTTATTAATTATATAATTATCAACAATGCACATTAATGGCATTTCATTACTTTGACATCATGTTTTTTTTGTGGCAATATGTTTCATAAATTCTTACAAACCAACAAAAAATGCATCAACATTTCAAAAAAATGTCTTTATATTATAACTGTACATACTATTATCAATGATAGAAATGTTGCATTGATCAAAGCCTTATGATAACTAGAGAAGCACTTTGTTAAATGTATAAATGAATAGTAAAGGTGAAAGTGGGTATCCCTGTATCAGCTATGTAAATACAAATTAATACACAAACCATCTTTAGACAACTCAGATCATTTCTCAGTTTTAATCTTGACAATTTCATCTTATTTAAATTCAAAAGGTTTTCCCCACATCCTTTAAACATTAAAATAAACACTGCACATTATAAATTTACTGGTATTTTTTTTTATACTTTTAACATTAATGGACAATTGGAAAGCTAAGAGAAGAATTTTATGTCACACACTCGCACAAACATTCACAAAACAAACAACGAATCTGAACATGGGATCTTCTTTCAAAATAAGTGCATATGTACACACCAAAGCAGCAAAAATAATTTCAATACTGTCTTAGAAGTATGTCACAACCTTGGAATTTGCCCTTCAGAGAATGCACAGAAAATATCGTTATGGGTAAAAACTCACAATAAAATACAAGACGGTCTACAAAGTGCAGACTATCGTGAATTCAATAACGTGATGGATTGATCATTTAAATATGACAATTAATTGAATGCAATATATAATATAAAAATATCAGTTCATAATAACAAAAATGGATATTCATAACTACACGATACCATGCAAAACATTATGCAGCTCAGTGAAAGATTTATATACAGCATTATGCAAACTGAAAGTGGGTGACTGATGATAGAAAAAAAAATCAAAATGAAAACTGCTTGGCAGTCATAATTCATTGTATATACTAAATTTGTTTGATCACTTTCTACATGTTTACCCCTAGCTTCTACTCGATCAAGCTTCAACGGATCTTATATATAATTCTACACCTTACAAAACCATTAAGTTCTACACATGTTACAAAACCACTACAGATCGTGTCAATACCCTTCGGAGCTAGATTCCTAACAGTTTTTCTGTATATTACATACAATGAAATATGCAGAGAAAAAGGTAAGAAAAAAAATGAGAGAAAAAATATAAATAGATGAAATATGTCTTGCTTTGCAAGTAATGAAATCAATAGCAATAATAATCTACATTATACAATTTACCATGCATGATTTATGAAGATTTGAACACTATCATAGGGTAAATACATGTATATTTTCATGGAGGATGATACCACATAGTCTATCAAAGTTAATACCTAAATCAGTTCCGAGTTTTTAAAATTTCATTTTTAATGCAATCTTCATCCACAAAAAATAAAAAGCCTAGCCTAATAGATATTGAATCTTTTTGTTAACATTAGTTTAATCAAGGATAAGAAAAAACCCTTTCTGCCTATGAAAGCACTGCCCCTATTCCCAAATGTGAAAAACAAAAATTCTCAAAATTAATGGATAAATAGAGACATATAAAATGAACCTGTATGAATGACGCCTGTTCTTGATAAAACGGATATGTACGTGTCATGATGCTTATCTACCTCCTTCCTCTTCGCAACCTCCTGCATTTGATTTCGTCCATGTTATCAGTAAATACCATCATCAAACTTAACACAGTTTGTCTTATCAAACTCTTTGCTTAGTAAATTGACATGTTTTTCCTCATCACTTAGCCTGGAGACAGCCAATAAATCGGCATTCCATGATTGCTGGGGGTTAGCGGGTTTCTCGGCGGTCTCGTAGCCCAGCAGTTTGACCTGCACGGGTTGTATGTTTTCCAGGTCTGCACCTTTCGGCGAATACTTCTTGCTTCCAGATCTCTTTCTCCCGAATTTGAAGACAAAGTAAAACACAAACAGGAGAAGGAGGATAATCACCATGACAGCCAGGACACAGATAATGGTGGTGGTGGCCTCATCATTGCTCCCCACAGGATCTGAATCAAACCATGGACACTTTGAATCATTCTAGCGACAAATTTTGTCTACACATTTCAACCTTCTAGATTCATAAAGTCTGCTAAATTCTTGTACCTTTGATTTGAGTTTCCTTTTTTTTTTTTTTAATTTACAGCTGATTTGAAAATTACTTAAGTCTCATCAATTCAATCTACAGTACTTAGATTTAATTTTAATAAAATTTGTAAATTTGGTTTTATAACTTTAAATTTTATTGCCTTTGACAAAACTTATTTTACCTCTTTTTGCCTCCACTTGGACAATTACAGAAGGATCAGGTTTTGGCAAAGTTCTGACTTCGACTGTTGTTTCTTCATCTGCAAAATGTATCATATCTTTAATATTTTTTTTCCAAACTGGTAAAAAGTTCTATTACTTTTTTTTATATAATTGATTTTTCAGAGGAAAAAAAAAGTTATAAAACTGCAAGTCATAGCTAGCAGAACTTCCGATCTCTTTTATCATTAGTACATGTAGAAATGTACAGTACTCAAAAACTGATGCAAAAGTATATACGGTATATATTTTTGTAAATCTTCTCTTACCCACACACACTGGACAGCACTTCCCAGGAACCTTGGACATAAATTTACAGTTGATGGGGGGACATGGGAGATCAGCACACATGGTTTTACCATCAACACAGTAACACTTTGTACAGTTGTTCTGCAGCCATTGCTCCCCCAAAGCATAGGTCACACCTCTGTCCATACAAACCTTCTGATGGCTGAAGTCTGAAATAAAGGAGTTGTCTCTCTTATATTATTGCTCTCTTTCCTTGTACATTGTACAATATTAATAGAATGAAACTATTTTAACTTATTATATTTGACAACAAATAAGCAGCAATAAAGCTTGCATTACCATGTGATTTGGTTTCAAGATACATCTGGATTATACAAGAAAGCATTGATTACCGAGACAAGTGGGACAGCAGCTTCCCTTGCGTAGGACTGACTTGGAGCAGGTGACTGTGGGGCACACCTGGGAAAAGCAGTGGACCTGACCATTGCGACAGGTACAGCTCTGACAGGGGTTGGTCTTCCACATATCCCCATCATTGTACAGGTACCCCCCAGTCTCCGACCGACAGGTACGCTTTTGAGGCAGGTGAATAGGTGTCAGGTCCAAAGATTTGTCCTCTTCTGAAATAAAGTTTGAATTTTTCTTACTAGAATTCTCTCTCTCCCTCTCTCTCTCTCCACATTAATGTATAATTAAGTTGGAGGTTTCCATCTCACATGTCATGTGAATGTGACTGATAATAGGCTGCAAATACCGGTAGTAATTCTTTAATACATGTACCTAAAGAAGTCTTAAAATTCTACAATTAAAATTGTGTGCAGTTGGAACCATATCTTAAAGCTTTAGTGTCAACAGTCAATGCCCTGAGAAAAAGCAGGGAAAAGACTGTCGTCTCCTCACTGTTTGTTTGTCTGGTATTAAGAGTAAAAGAATTGCAAGTTTCATTCACAGACTCCGCACAAGTTGCTGTGATTTATGGGATTCAAATAAAGGGAATTTTCTACACTAAATTTATAAAATCAATATCAAGTGTTGTCATAAATCTGACTGAGAAAAGAGAACCATTATATCATAACACCTGTTGGAGTTTACAGGCTTTATATTGGTCAATCTTACCATTGTACAGTAGTCAAATTAAGTTTAAAAAGATTTTATTAGAGAAACCCTGTGAAGCAGTTGGAAAGGCACTTTCTTTCCTAACCAAGCAAACAGTACAATATCTGTAGACATAAACAATTTAATAAGTATTGTGGATACCAAAATGTCCCCAACAACTCTAGCAACATGACAAAAGATGTTAGAATGATTTTATAAAGCCTGACCTTTGCAGACTGGACAGCACGAGTTTGGAAGGATTGTGGGATAGCTACAGAGCACCGGGGGACAGGCATGGGTCTCACAGAGAATGCTGCCATTGTGACAGATACACTGGGTACAGTTGTCTAGGTGCCAAGTCTCCCCCTCCACAAAGTAACGCCCATCCAACGACTTGCACATCTCATGGGTCCCTTTAGACTGCGGCAGTATTACGTTTCCTGCAAAAGAGAAAAGTGAAGTTTAATGCAAAACTCATAGAAGAAGAAATGCAGCTGTGGGATCCTCAATGATTTCTATACTGTGGTCATAGAGATCTGGCATGATAAGAGAATCACAAAATATATATATTTGACCAAAATCGGACATAATTTTCATTCATTCATAATTATTCGTGAATCAAAGAAATTTTACTACTTGGTCGCATTCAGAATATGATCCTAAAATGACTATAAATGAGAATTGTATAAAGAAGTACTGTACAGGTCTTGATTGACTTTTAAAAACAAGCAGTACTGCTCACCAGGACAGGAGGGGCAGCAATCGCCCAGTCTGAACACGGGGATGCTACAATAGGGTCTGGGGCACGAGATGAGGGCACACATCTCCTGACCCCCATAACAGTAACAAAGGCGACATCCGTCATGCCAGGAGTCCCCGTCCTCATGTAGCTGACCATCCACAGACAAACAGGTGTTCCTGGATTCTGTTGTAGGGGGTGTGATATCATATCTACTGCTATCTGTAATATACATGCACATATGCATACAGAAATAATTCAAACAACATCAAAAATGACTCCTCACAAAATAAAATTTTGGTAGAGTCTGACTGCAAAGGTGCACTTTGTACCAATATCAAAGACCTAGAAAACTTGCTTATCTTATAGCACTTTGTTGCAGAAACTCATCAAATCCAACATCAAGCTAAGATACAATAACAACTTTTTTACAACTTAGTAAATGTAATTGAACCTTATAAGGTCTGTTCATTAACGCCATATATGCTACTCCAGTTGCCCTATTCAATTAACTTTTCCTCAAACCTCTGCCAAAAAAGTGGGCAACTTCAAGGTCTTTCATTCATCCCCAATCCAACTCCAAATAAATCACAGCAAAGAACCAATTATCATATTAGTAGCACAGAAGTGCCATGAATAGACAGATTAATTGTGGGGATATTTAATGATGTGTTTACATGTTCCTTGTTAATGCTGTGTAAATAAACATCATGCCAACTTTTGGCCAAGTTAAATGTTTATTAACTTCACTGTTCTGGCACCTGAATGCTTTCCATGTATAGCCTTTTAGGTCAGGCAGTCAGAGCTGGAGAAAATTAATCCCTTCTCACGAAAGTGCTAATTTTCTAGCCTTCCATCATTAACTAAAGTAAAATGATCAAATCAAAGGGTGGGGTTAATCTCCTGTTGCCAAATGTCACTTGCTGAGAGCATGTACAGGGGAAATAAATGATCATCACCAGCAAAGCACTGAAAAAATGTGTCAGGATTTTTATCAAATTCAATCCTTGAGAATTGTTAATTAGTTCAATTACTAGGTTTCTTGGTAAGACACGTGTAGTAAATAGGAACGTAAGAGTTTGGGGTCTCTTGCAATTGCTCCATTCATGATTCACTTGGCCGATATCAAAGGCCACGTGCACTTCGTAAATGTTTTGATCGAACCCTTGTTGCCCCGATACAGAAATGTTTAACCTTGCAATGATAATTTCCTAAGCTTACCTCATGCTCGTTTTTCTATGTAAAGGTCCCCAAAATGAAATTCCATATTCGATTTTTAGTTGTTTATATGACACAACAGAAGATAATTGAGAGGACCTAGTTCTCTTTTTTCTTTTTTAGATCAAAAATTTTAATAAATCTCTTTTGAAAAAACATGGAGGTTATACACCAAGGAATCTTGTCCTGAGAGGACCTATTAAAACAGTATGTCATCCCATTTTGCCCGTAACCTCTCATAAGAAGGTTAAATAACTACACATTAGGATGTTGCATAGGAACAAACATTTCCATTCAGTGTATTATATTTTTAAAACTTTAAATATTCTCCTTTTATGTAGAGCAGGGCGGTGAATAGGTACATTTTACCAAACATGTACCCAAGTCCAAGGGTATTTCATCAAATCTTATGAAAAGAAAAATTCCATAACTGTCAATATTTCCCATTTGACAGACAAAGAGGCCCAAGAGGAACCAAAAATGTATTTTGATAATTATTCATTTTTTGACATGATCTTTTTCCTCCTTGCATCCTTGCCTTGTGCAACGCCCATAGCACCAAGGACATTCATATTATCCAAACATTAATATCAAACTAGCAGATGCCTGCTTTTACCTATCAGAGAGGGGTCAAGTGTCAGAGGAGAGAGCGTAAATAGCACCTGTCTGTCGCACCAATTTTGCTTACGTCTCTAACAAACACTTACATAAAAATCAACAGCCATGGCGGGGACACTGCACATGCCTTGTGCGTTTTCACATTTGTCACACATCTCTTCTAGAGTTTTTTCACCCCTCCTAATAGTACAGGCCATTTATTGTTCTATCCTAATGTTGGTTTTACAAGTATTTCAACAAATACTTTACATGTGTTTTATGGGGCTCTAATCTCATTTGGAAACATTTTTTTTTCTCTGTGCCAAAAGTTTTCTTTTATGTTTGATGACCCTCAAATAGATTTAAGAAAGCATGAATCCCAGAACTTTGACCCTGCTTGACAGAATTTTTTGCATATGTGTTGAATGTATCTTATGTAAAGATAAATGCTGATGACTTATGTCCCTTTCTTGGACAAACACCTGAGCAGAACCATTCATTACACTGGGCAACTGCACCCATAACTTTTTTATGAGAATGCATTTATTATAAAATTCTTGATTAATGAGGATTTCCTCTACTTTGTCCTCAACAATCTTTTAAACATTACATTTTTGCGTCAGAAAAAATTAATTGCAGTAACAACTGTCGGCAATATATCAAAATTAGTAGTGTAATTCTTACACTCAATAAAATTCAAACAGCACTTTATTTTGTAACCACATCATATCAGTTAAAGCATTCATTCAACCACAAGTTTCAATACTAAGTTCATGAAATTTTATACTATTTCAAAAACATTGCAAGATACAGCACATTCAACTTCTCTTCATCATTTCAGTTTACAGTACATACCTTTACATTTACAGAGTTTACAGCCCTGTCGGTTTACGCTGTAACCATGGACACACTTCTTGCTGCAGGAGAATGTTGGACACTTGATACAGCTACACTTGTGGCAGCCATTGCGAGACACTTTAAGACCGTATGTGCACTGTTTTTTACAGTCCTCCATTGACGGACAGACGGGGTGGGGATTGGCACACTCACAGATTTCTACTCCTTCTTCGTTCATCTTATACCCTTCCTTACAGTCCAAGTAACAGTTGGCTGAAATACACGAAGGGGTTCAAATATCAATCCTCAGAGACATCACCACTTGGAAAATCTACCTCTGCATGTATATCTACTACATATACATCTCATTTCCTTATTTTTTAAAATTCAAGTACATCAATCAAATGAGTTTAAATACATGTTGATACCCTATATTTTATTTTTTGGTCAGTCGTGTCAGTTTTATTAATTCAAATTTGTTGCACTCTTTTAGGCAAAGAGAACACTATTAAGGTACAAGACAAAGACACACAGTACATGTAACATCAAAATCATCTATAATAGTAATCACCAGGTTTGCATTTGCACATGTAGCATCCATCCTTGGTGAACTGGAGGCCATTAGGACATAACAGGGAGCACTTGTGTAGGTCTGGACACTGTTCTGGCTGTCGGAAAGACTCATCTTCTGGGGAAAAAAAAGGAAAGCTGATCATCCCTTGTAGATTTCCCAAATGCTGATGTTATGCAATAAATACAGATCAAGATTGATCACAACAACTGTGTAAAAGCCATCTCTCTTACAAAAATCTATTATAATTTCATTATAAAAATGGACTTCATTTTCACAGCAAGTTTCCTCTCTGTGTAGGTAACATATGAATACATGTGTACTTATAGTAATTAACAAACAAGTGAATTTTTATGCATTTTTAAAAAGGCTTTTCTCAACCCCAGTAAAAGTGGTGTGGGGTGGGGGTACATTCTCATCTTTGTGTGGGTGATAATGAAGGTCTGCCTCTGCATTAATTCTGCAAAAATTAATAAAACCTATATATCTATAATGTGCTTATTCTCTCTGGAAAGAAAATGGTCTCCATTTAATTGGACAACAAATCCATTGCACAAACATTTGCAAATAACAATTTGTTCAAATGAAATAAAACTGAAACCATTTATCGAATTAAGCAAACCATTCATCCATTGTGGACGTTATATACACACATTTTAATAGTGCACAAGCAAATTACTGGATTATCAACTCATTCAGATGAAAGGTAGCCAAAATACACATTCAAAGTGGAACCTTTTTTCTTTTACATCATGAAAATTCACTGTTGACTTATCATTAATAATACTGATTTAAAGAAGCACAAGGGAAGTAACTGCATGAAAAGACACATACATCATATAAAAACAGACACCTTTTTCTTCCATTTCATTATTTTTCTGTAAAAGTTTTTATGCCCCAACAGTCAACAGATTTTCCATAATTATTACCCTTCTTAACATGGTTTGACCAGAAACACCCATTTATTAATGGTATAACTCTTGCATGAAATGGAAATATAGGTCTATATAAGCAAACTTGAAAGCAGATAGCCATTTAAAAAGAGGTCTTCTAGACAAATGACATAATGAAAACACCCACATGTAATGAAAACTCCCACATATTTTCTGTATAGCCGTTATTTTATGACCGATGGGCAGCTCATTTCCACCTTTTCAGGTAAAAACCAAACCTCATAAATGTCAGGTGCAGAACTGCTTAACTTTGCACACACCTATGCAAACATATTCCAATTTACGGAATAAATTTTAAATACAATTAAAAATGAAATGGCATTATGACTTTAAATATAGTGACTGATGAAATACAGCACCGCATTAATTGTTCCCATAATACATGTACTTACACTGAGATATATTGACAAATGATGATAAATGATTCAAATATGCAGATGAAAATCAACAAAATCTACATGCGTCATTTAAAAAATCCAAGATTTAATTTTTGAATACTGCTGTGCATTGAGAAAGGTCTTGATCATGAAGGAAGAGAATATTCACATGACAGCTACCAATACAAACACTGCCCTGTGAAATGAATTGTTCTTTTTTTTTCTTTATGCTGTGCATCAAGTAGATCAGATTGCCTAGATTCCAAACATTTCAACTCCTCTCATTGTGTCATGTAAAGGAGGGTCTGAACTGGGCAGATATTGGCTCATATGTCTGTGTACCGATACAAAGCTAAATACATCCACCCAACACTCCATAACCTTGCACAATCAAATAGCTAGGCGTGGTTGGCAATTGGAATTATTTAGCTTGTTGTTGAGGACTCTATTCCAGGAGGAGATTAAGAATCAATTCAGTTTTTTATTGTTTTGCCTTCTACAGCTGGGATCAACACTCAAGAATGCACAATCAATTACATTTTCTTTCGATCTACAAATGTAACCAATGCATGTCAACTATGTCTTCAATCTGGGAGAATATTTAAATAACTGTGTGCGTGTGCACAATAATGATTTAGTACCAAATAAGAACATATGGTATGTTAAAAATTCATTGTACTTTTATGGCTAAAGAATGCTCGATCATCAGAATTAATTTTGATAGGTCAAAATGTAAATGTGGATATTTTCATGGTATCAATTTAAATTACTCTTATTTTTTCAATTGGTTTTTTAAGTGGTAATTGATATTCCACAAACTACAGTATGCACTTCTTTCAAAACTATATCCCAAGAATAAAAGTTATATGACAAACCCCCATACACTTTTTCAAGTTTACACTAAATTTTCATAAGGAGAACCATCTTGAAGACCTGAGGCTCTTGATGTAGATAACTACAAAAACTGGGTCTGATATTTTTTTTCCTCAGATCAGACCAAAACAAAGAACAACCATTCTGACCATCTAAAGGGTTTGGGTGGGTTTTTCCTTCAATAGATGGTCAGAGACTGTCAGACTGATGATAGCTAGGGGTTCTATGAAAGATGGAGGTCAAACACTGACCACAAAATACCCACCATCACAGACTGGACAGCACTGTCCTGGGACTTTCCTGGGATTGGAACACCTGGTTTCACACAGCATGGACTTGCATTCTGCCTTCCCATCGATACACGTGCAGATTGTGCAGTCATTCTCTGGCCAAGTGACGTTGTTGTGTACAATATCTCCAGACCTAGTCATACAACCTGAAACAAAGTCAAAATGAACATATTGGTATGGGAAACATGTGATTATACTAAAATGATTAAATCAAACCTTAAAGTATCACTTTGTTATTAGGATTTATCACTTCTTATTCTGTGGAATGTGGGTCAATGTTCGTGGGTAGCCAACATTTTCCTGGTTTGTGGGGAAGTTGTTATCGGGATAAATTTAGTAAATATTAAACAAATAATTGTTTGTGCATGGGGATGTAAATGTAGGCAAGTGTTACCCACAAGCCATGAACATTGGTGATGGTCCCCCATGAACAATGTATACACTGCATGTCCAGAGAGCAAAAACTTGCCAATGAAGAGCAAAAACTTACTATTTATATATGCTACAATACTTTTTATTACTTGCAGTCTAAAGAGGGTTATAGTACATGATACCATAAATTATGGAGGAAATTTAAAACAAAAGGTTTTTCAACAATTCCATTTAATAGCATTAAGCCCAAACATATCATCTTGCAGAATCAGTATCATATCCCTTTATCTATCCTTTCTGCCTACAAACAGAATCAGTGAGTTCTAAAGTGCTTTGTTGTGGAACTCTGAGACGATTGAAGTATCACTGATCATCCATTCTAACAGCATACCTACGCCACTTGGATGTTGTCCATTAACAGTGTGGCTGACCAGTGATTATATATCAACACCTAAGGTCATGCACTTACTCCTCAAAACTTATTTAGAATAATTCACAGTATCTGCTCCTAAAAATACTTTTCCTCTGGGAAACTCTCAAACCACCACCAAGCCTTTTTCTACAGAAACATTAAGTGTCAGGGCTTGTCATGCCAGTGGCACCCTTGAAATGTTGATAGATTGGAATTGACAGGGACACTGCCATTACAGTCCATGGGGTCAATATAACAGTTACCCTGACCTGTTCAGAGACACCCTTTTTATTTGATGTCCATCCAGTGTTCTGAAATGTCTATAATCCCTGTATTATCTACCCCCTTAATCCAGCTCCATCCTCTTGTTTCTGTAAATAGTTTATAGAGACATTTATTCCAGACCCCACTGGGTTGACATTTCTGCCACTTGGTAAAATATTTGTTGAAAATTAACATTTGAGACTATGCTCCTGAATGGAATTAAATGAAAACAAGTTCATCATACTCTCAAATCTTGGTTTTCGCCCCTTTAAGTTTTGACATTATTTTCTGACACTGAGAAGCAACAAGCTTTCTTGCTTTTGTAAACAAACAGCTTTGTGCCCACTCATATGATTTTATTTTACCTAGAACAGCCTTTGAGGACTGTGTTCATGGTAGATGTTGGATAAGGCTAATGCTGCTCTAAACAGTCAATGCATTTAATCTTTCTTGTCAACCCAACAGAATAAATAATAATGAAGAAAACAAGTAGAAAATTATACATGCAGGAGAGCATTATTGGTTTAAGGAAGGAGAGCGTGCCAACCCCTTGATAAAAACAAATGAGAGGTTTTTTTTCAGATGCTGACTGTCATCCAATATATAGTTGAGATTGCTCGGCCAAGGAGCTATCAAACTGCCTGGCCGTTCTGCACTTGGTTTCATTAATGCTACACCAAGGCCAAGAATGAGCCAAGCTAATAGGCAGGAAGATTATTTGGCAACACCTTTCCATTGTTTTGTTCATTCTAAAGTAGCCACAACTCATTAAAACCAGCAGTTGAGAGGAAGATCAAGCTACCTTATCAATGTTGTGGGAAATACCCATCTAAACAAGAAGCCAAAACTGTCTGTATGTTTACTAGGAGTGGGACATGTTTGGGAGTCTAAGAGTACGCATGTACCTAAACACTTTTCAGTGTGCTTCCCGGATCTAAATCAAGGTTCTCCTTTTTTAGCTGCTCAAATTTGAAGCATGAAATATGCTCAGGATTCCAGAGAAAAACAAAGTCCAAATATATTTGTGTAACCTCGTATAATCAACTTTATTAGTAAAGATCTCAGGTCATTCATTGACTAAAAACTTGAAAGGAAAGCTAAAATAGACTGTCATAGAGAGTAATTAAATAGAAACCTGTGTGATAATTGAAAAATCTTGCCTCGTCATTGCTCGGGACAGAGGAAAAGGGCTGTGTCATACATAAACATTTTTTCCAGTGATTTGTGAAGGAAATGGACCAAAGTAAGGCGGTTGTCAACCTTCATCAATGTACAAGGCCTGTGGCTGCTTTTAATCATTCAATATCTGATTCAAAATTCCAAATACCCAACATTGAAACGGATCCATCCTCTTGTCACTTATTGCCAAGAATAAAAATGCATTCAATCAACTTCAATTCTTACCATCATAAAATTCTTTATCAAGTATTTTAAATTTTTTTTCATTTTTGGAAAAAAGTAAATTAAAATGGGTCTCTTCAAACAAGTCTTAAAAAACCCTGTAAAAACCCTGTGTCATCTGTCAGGGAGTAATGTCCATTATTTCCCATTGATTTTACTGATAATTTTTTCTGTAACATTTTAAAGGGGATAAAAGATCTACCTTTTTCGTCAAAGCCATAAAAGTGTCAGACGATATTACCCAGGCAAATATATCAAAATAAATTAAGACTTAAATATCTATGATCATTGTAGAAACGTTAATGCCACTGGAATTTCATTAAGAAATGTTCAGCCTCCAAGCTACCCTGAGTGATTGGGCATCTTACTTTATTGTACCTTGAAGGGTCTCTTATATTCCCACAATACACTTAATCTACTAAGTGGATTAACTCACTCAATAGTCATTATTACACCTATAAATTACGTACAGCCTTTAAACTTGATGGATAGCATTTCATCATCAGAAGAGCTTATTCAAATACTTGGTAAACATCAGCAGATTTTCTAGACTGATATCTAATGAATAGGAGGGAATATTTGCATGATTCCAGTTAAAAGTTTTGACATAAAACAGAAAATTCCCCTGGAACCATATTGCAGTGATGATGGGCTTTCCCACCTTGACCTAGTCCCTGTGAAAGGGGATCAACCTTAACCTGCAGGCACGAAATCTTGACGCTACTTTATTACTGAAGATCGGGAGCAGACAGTGTATCTGTTTAAATCTTGCCCAAATGCCACCAGTTGTAATAACTATCATTAGCAGTCTCAGAAAACAACAACAATGCAATGCATAAATCAAACCACTGAAATATTTCTATTTTCAACAATAAAAAATTCTGTTCAGTGGCATTTAGTTTTTTTTCTAATTATGGTAATGAATAAATTGTAAAAATTTAATTTGTATGTGAAAGAAATCATTTATTTCAGGATCTAAATATAGCTTGGTAACAAATCATATGGGATATAATATATAATTCTATGATTATTAACCTAGAATCTCTCCAAGGAGCATCAATAATGGCAACTGTGACAGATTTTCATGTTTTGCCTAAACATTAAATAAATTAGTTTGTGGCACACTTCAAAAATACCTGTCCCCCTTCACATTCAGGCGCACATAAATTCTTCGGGAAGTAACTTGCCAACGTAACATCACGTCCATAATCTCTGTACAGAAATCAATTAGGAATGACAAAAATCTTGTTTATGTCATACCATCCTTTATAAACAAATTAGGAAGCTCTCAAACTCCCCGGAACATCACAGTGGATAATGGGATTTATGAGCTTGATAACATCGAGGGTAAAGTCGCTTCATTCACCCCACTAGACAGGTGTGTTTTCTTTGATACCTTTCATGATGTGCTTCCCTAGCCAATATTACTTCAGGGATTTTTAATTTGTCATAGCTCTTGAAATGGAGGCAGTGCTAGACGCTGAACTGCTTTGTCATTGTATCTTTTATACATGTTTCCATACCTATTATACATATCCTTCTTTTTCAAAGATTGACGAGCTAAATGGACTTTTATTTTTAAAATGGCAAATAATGCTTCTTTGTTGTTTTTGGGGTTTTTCTTTTTAAAAATGAAAACAGCTTCACACAAGGGTTTCAAATGCAGTTCAGAAACCTGATCTTCAGGCAGACCTAATGTTATGTTTTGTTACTAGAGTACCTTTTATGTACTTATATCTCATACATATCACGGACTAGACTGTACAAACTAGAAATTAGAAATGGGATTCCAGCAACTTTGTTGTGAGAAGTGAAACTGGAGCTTGGCTGCTGTTCCTCAATACAGTGACCTTAATTATATGCATTGCAATAAAATAATTGTTCAACAAACAAAGATTGTGCAAAGGATAAAATAAATTAGACTTTCTAAGATAGGGTAATAGACTTTTTGAGTGTTTGTATACAAGCTGGCAGTACGTGTCATCATTTCAGCTCACATTCCAGCAATTCTAAAACTTGTTGAGCAATTGAATTCCATTTCATATACAAATTGTATAGCCAAAATAGAAATCATTTTTACATATTTTTCAATTTGCTGAAACCAAAAAATTCACAGAACCTGGCAAATCTACATGCTTGTTGGAAAAAGCGTAGGCCACCATGGTTGTGGTAATTTCTGGGGGTGTTTAGGAATCTCCCTTCTCTATTACTGCACTATCATCATACCATTATATCAAGCTATGTGATTATACAAAGATGTACAATACACCATAGAAAATATCTATATTTATGCAGGTCAGATTTAATAGAATGATCCACAATCTCACCTGTATCTTGTCAGAACCCCCCAGACAGATTCTTTAACCAGAGTCAAGATCTAAGCTGATGAACAGACGAGATTCACCCAAACATCTTGTCCCATTGACACCAAAAACTAACCGTCAACGATCCAAGCCGAGTTGGATCAAATGTTGGCAAAACTGACGAAAAAACAGAATATCAATTTTTTCATGTCAAGTGTTTTGTTCACAGTTCTGACATTGCCTCTGAACATGATCCATCTCTGGACAAAACTGAAGTGGAAAATTCAACAAGTTTTTTTTGCTCCCTTCAAGATTCTGTGTTCTCATATGACATTTGGGGAATCACTTTACCCCACCATTCCTAAAAATAAAACCTCAGAGGGTTCGAGTCTGTCAAAACAAACAAAGCTGATACTATATTATTGTGAAATATTATCTATTAAATGGACTTTCAGTAAATCATCCTACATTCTTATTTAAATGTTTTGGTATATGAATTACAGCTCTATTAATTGTTTCATTTATCGATCCAAATTAAAAGAATAAAATTTACTTTTACCAGTATACTGTAATTATCAAGGTGCCCATTGCATCCTATATACCATTTCAACTCACCAGAAAATCCAGAAGAATCATATTTGGTTACTGGTAGATATCAAATGAATGTTAATTATAGATGAAAGATAAATGAGAACCATATACAGTAAAACACGGTTATAGCGAACACACTTATAATGAAGTGAATTTCATTCCCCAAGACTATTTCATGTTGTAAACTTGACGGATATAACGAATAACGCTTATAACAAAGTTAAATTGCCCGTCCCTGGGACTTCGTTATAAGCATGTTTTACTGTAGAGGAAAGATAGATTCGTACCATATAGATGAAAGATAGTTCTGTACCATATGTCCTTTTTTAAAAATGAAAATAGCTATGAATAACTTTCTGGGAAAAAGTTGCAAATAAAGGTAAAAACCAAGTACATACACAACCCTTTTTTCTTTCCTTCATAGAACTAATGCAACACATTAAACATGATGCCAAATTGTGATTGCTAACAGCTACCAGCATGTATCCCTAAATATTCAACACTTTTAAACTTTTTACAAAGTTTGAAGAACACAGGTAGTCCCCTTCTTACTTGACTGTTTACTTTTATGAAAAGTTGTAAATATCACATTAATCAAAATTTGAATGTTCTACAAACATTTACAAAGCATATGTATACATGCTCCCACACCGAAAGATGCAGCCATCAGACTGACATTAATCAGAGCTTAGCTCTCATAAAGGGGATTTGCTGATGCTTGTACAAAGCATTTTCATCGCATTAATCTCTCATTTTACCAAGTCTAAAGGTAAGATGCTTATCAATCAATCAATGCAACTTGAAGTAGTATGAAAGGAAGCTATTTTAATGATAAATGCCAAGGGATATTTTTAAGAACAGACACGTTGCAGTTCATGTGCACAAGATCTATCAATTAAACCTGATAAGAGAAAAATAGTTTCTTGATACATTATCAGTTTTAAAAATTGCAATCCTGTATGATGCTCATATCTCAAAAGACCACTTAAATATTTATTGCAACATCCCCACCCAAATTTATGTTAAAAATAATCACTATTATAACATATAAATGTATGATAATGTAATTAATTTTTTTCCCCAATATGACAAATGTTCTATATTGAATACTTCTATAAAAACAATCTGCCAACAAACCACCCACCTTTGCACCCTGTAGGAATAAGAATGTATTTGAACAAAAATATGTTATATCAATTCAATTATCAGACAATCAATTCAATTACCATTCATCACCTCATTTTCAGCTTGGGGGATCTAGCCCTCAGACAGTTTTATCACAGAGAGCAATTGAAGCTCCCACACTAACACAAGTGTTCTTTTCCATAGAACTCAATAAAAATTTACTTATCAAATGGGCACTTGTAGTGCATAAACCCTTTAAATCTCATCCTAAATAAGAGAAATGCAATTATCAATATCTTACTGTAAAAGACAAAATTCCTCTTTTTAAAAATTGATTCAAGGTACTTCACTAATTTGGGCAATATACCTGCAGGAACCCAATGGCGTTCTAATTTACTATTCCCTAAAAACCCCCACAGTTTCCGACTTAAATTCTGTGCCACTCCATTAAAAACCAAAGGACTTCCAACTATTTCAAATTATGTCAATTTGAATGTTCTACATACCATGAACTTTAAGTGTATTTGCATCTATATTTTGGTATGTTTACTCTCTTTGATAGTCTTTGATAGTCTTAGAGCAAATTCACTTTCCTTCCATCTGATTTAGCTTCCTTGCCTTATAAGCTTTTTCCCTGCACAATTTTTATCATTCAAACACCTCTGACAAACACTTTTCTTCTCCCAATCAAACAAGTAATTTGAGAAGATGTTATAGGTTATAGGTTGGAATCCATCTTATTTGCCATTTAAATACAGTTTATGATATTTGAAATCACATTTGAATTCCTAAAGAGTGTTTGTGGACACTTGTAAACTTACAGGTTGCTAACATACTTTTGAAAATAGCATACAGGTACAACCCAGTTATAAACACTGAAAATGATCAACCATATTGAATGAAACTAGCAGAACCAGAATTATATGTAAACTTATTTGATTTAACAGAACAAAACCGATATCCAAAATATAATTTAAAAACTTGCTTATGATACTTAGGTGTATAATCTTTAGATACATAATTCCAGCCAGTAATAATGGATATGTATATTGGCCTATAATCTGTTTCAAGCATGTTCAATTTCAATACATTATTAGCAATATCTATGTACTACATGTATTCTCAAATCTAAAACCTGCACAGGGTTCTATTGGATCCATTCTTTGCAAACACCTGCACTTTGTTATTCAAAGATTTTCATAGACAATTTTTTTTTTCAATTCAATATAGCCATTGCAATCTGCATTTAGCCATGTCTTCTCTCTCCCTCTCTCTTCCCCCTTGCTAAATCAGTCAAAGCAATCTTCAAAATATGCATTGAGGATATACAAACACCATTCTACTTTTAAATTCTTCATTGTCGTCTTTAAGCAACAAGTGTTGACATAATTGACAGATCTGGTAAACTGAATTCAAATGGGAGATTGGAATCTACCTCTGGGTGAACATTATACATACATGCATTCAACACCAGGTGTTAATTCGGAGATCTGGTGATCTTTTCTTTCCCCACCTCCCGCTGGTGTTCAAAATGCATCGTAAAAATGCTCAGTTGTCTCCTTACAATGGAACTTCACGCTATAAATGACAATCCTCAATTGTTTTCATGGCCCGCAGAAGCAAAAAATGACCAATAAAAGCAACCAAAATAGGACCAATATCTGGAAAAAGGACCTATTCATAGACCCGACTTTTCATCCTTTAGACTGGGGAGTTGATTTCATTAGAGGTTGACAATAGAAATGTGGCAATAAAATAAAATCTACCAGAGAAATGATAATGGTGAGCCTATTATGATTTTCAATTGCCACATTTAATTAGGTAACATGGCCAGACATGGTCAACATCAATGGTCATTTGATCAAGGGATGCCCCCAGATTGACCCTTTGATTCACACTCAATAAAAATCAAAACATTATGTAACAAGATGATCAAAGGAGTCAAAGCAGTCACTTCCAATCTGTTATCTACTTATCCCCCCCAAAAAAAAAATGGAATGGAAATTTTGATTATCACATTCCTGGATCAGACTTTAAAAGGATAACCCATATACTCAAGTATCAGCATGAAGCAGTCTTATATTTGGGTTTAAAATGCCTTGACCTTGACCTTTTATCATTCCGTGTAAAATACTGACCTTTACAGACAGGGCAGCACTCTCCCTCCGTGCTTTCCATATAAGGACATATGGTGACGTTGTGACACGACTCCTGTTTACAGAATGTCAGTCCTCGTTTACAGGTACATTTGACACACTTATCCGGCCTCCAGCTCTGACCATCCAGGTATAGCTTCTCGGTCCCAGTTAGTTCTGTGCGACAGTTGAGGTCAGTTTCTATCAAAGAAAGAGAAGGAAAATCAATTTCAATGATGATGGTATCTACTTTTCTAAGGTAGATGCTGAATGCATGAATAAAAAATTCTCAAATTCCAAAGGTATCACAAATTAACAGAAATCTGAAAATGTACCGTATGAAGTAGTGTTCTTATAAATTGTGCAAGTGAGGGGTTCATTGATATTATAATGTCTGACTCAGTTCAATATATTTTATAGTACCGGTTATTAGATCCTTAGGCTAAAAGAATTAAAATTAAAATGTCAATTTAGTTAATCTTAACCTTTACGTGATACAAAATTTTTTTCATTCAATTTAAAACAAAAATAAATTCTCGGTGAACTATCTGTCAAATATTAAACATCTCTTTCCCATCAACTTGAACATCATCATTATACCAGCACCTATATTGCATCACTGGATCAAAATTCTAAGTTTTGAATAATTGATATGTAATAATATATAGCACTGTTGAAAAAAAAAACCCTAAGCTGAAAAAATTTCTTCAATTGTTATCTTGAAAGTCGCTTTCAAGGCTCAAACTCCAGCCTCTGGCACAGGGATCAAATGTTCTACCCACTGGACAAACACAACAGTGGTCATCTCAACTATATTTTTCTAAATCATTAACACCATAACAGATATGTACTGTTAGGATTTAAACATTCAAGGTGAAACCATAATGACATCCGGACATAAAGTTAATACTGTGCCCCAGAGAAAAATCATTGGATTTATGATATACTAATGTGCATTTATAATGCAAAAATCTTTCAATCCTCTGGGATTTATAAAGATGATTGATCTTTTAAGCTGTTGCTATTGAACATATCAACATGTAATTTGCTTCTTTAAAAAAGTTCGCCTTTGGTGTTCTTTATGTTTTTTTTTGCTACATACCTGTCAGACTTACAATGAAACAACAGTTTTCACATGCACAAAAAAAGCCGCCTTGGAAGTCCAGAAATTTAAATGGCATTAATTTTACAGTTTATTTAATATGTAAAAAAATATTGAAAAGCCTATTTGTCTATGGCTGCAGACAAAATATTGAAAGAAGTGGCACCAAAATGCCGCCAAAAGGTCACCTATACATGCGGATGACATAATCGATTAACCATTTATATAACACCAACATATGATTTAAACATCTAACATATTTGCACTGGCGGATTTTCAAATATTTCCAAAATTGACACAGGGAATTAATAAATTACATGTTATGATTAAGGGATCTAATGATAATACCACCCTGTACCATGTTGACCAAGGCGAGATGACAGACTTGGAGTTAATTTATTAAAGCCTTATCACACTGACAAATAAATTACAAGAGGCTGTCTGTAAATATATAACTGACTTACGAGACTGAAACTAATGTCATTGAGGATTCTGCAAAGTTATGTATATGGGTGATTTACATATTTCAAAAAATAAATGTGTGGCCCAACATGTCATAAAGGATGGTCCTGTCTGTAAAGCAGCAGAAATGATATGCTGTGAAACTGTATTTTAACCGTAAACTTCATCGTATCTTTTGATGAGGGCTAATAGTCAGATAGATAAGTTTTGATACACAACTGGTTGATTCAATTAAAAAGATGAAATTAAAATTCCTTAAATCGAGCTGCATTCCTATTTATATGGCTTAATTTATAAAAGGACAAAAATGTTTTTTTTTGCATCATTATGCAAGTTTGTGTAATGTCTGCGTGAGGATCACCCACCATTGACACATCTGTACTTGCTGCAGCACTGCCCCGGGGTGCCCTGCCCCTCCTCCAGGACCTGGACACGCAGACCGCTGGGACACAACTCTGGGGGGCACCTGTCACACTCACACCTACAAGAGACAACGATGCAAATTAAGAATATCTATGTCATCAAATGTCAGTAATACCTGACTTGAAATTTATGTACTTATATGTTGTACAGAGCTGTAACCAATACTTTTAAATCATATTGCATTGTGTCTAAACATTTCAGTCATATGAAGACCATTGAAATTTGATATTCTTTATGTACATGTACTGTGTTAAAAAAAAATAAACTTCAGTCATCAGGATATTTCTTTGCACTATTTACATGCATTTGAAATATCATTGCATCATATTATATATCATATAGCTACCTGATTCAATTTCATTGACAAGTACATTGCTTAAGATTTTTTCAATATAAAAAAAATTGCAGCAGGAATCATTTACAGGTAATACGGTGCAAGACCATTCATTTAAATCTTATTTAGACCCAATTAATAACCTTCAAAATTCTTTTCTCCATGCACTTTTTTCAATTCAATAACTCCAAGGTATAGAATTTAGCCTTGATGACCACCTATTTAAGTAGAATTGCTATCATGGATCAGATTCTTTTCATTGCTTTTCTATTGAGGGTAGTCAATAAAATGTAAGATTTGTGCTTGCTTCATTTGCCGATTTATTTTGGCATGCATTGTGGGACTGAAAGTGACTTGTAACGCAATGCTGACCTTGTGTATCGTTTTATAACTCTGTACGCTGAGGAATTAAATGCAGCGGAAACCCGCTCCTTTGTCACAAATGAAGTAGAAGTGAAATAAAATTTAGCTCTTTATGGTGCTGAAAAAGCTTAACTGTGAGATATTAACCTTGAAAATTAAAATTTCTAACACCTAAACAGTCATGGTTCATATCTCCCAACTGCAGGTTAAGGTTTTTTTTTGGGGGGGTGACAACCTTCAGGAATGATAAGACGTCAAAAATTTACATGGTGTGACGCATGAAGATTTAAAAAAAGACAGTTGTTCCAACCTACTTACAAAAGTTAATTTGACGAAATAATATTTTCTCCAACCACCTTTTTTTCTTCCTTTAGTGGAACTCAGATTTAAATCTTACTAGACCCTAGCTGAGGCTCTTGAAAATTGAAAATACACAGAAAATTAATGCCTGTTTGCTTTATGTAACCCTATCAGGAAAAATATTGACCAGAATTATGTACTTGGGGTCCTATATGATGAATAAACTTGTGGGTTTTTGGCCATTTTTAATTCTCCGAGCCTGACGTAATGGACCAGCTTTCATTTCTATCTGAAACACCTGGGAAAAATACCTCGAAAGGAATTATGACAATATTGGTCTTATAAATTTATCAACAAAAAAGAAGCCTCCTGCTAAATCAATTAAAGTCAAAACTCCATGAATCAGCTATGGATATTTTACATATATGAGGGGTTTACAGCAAGGATTAACTTCTACTGCTCATGTTGTTACACTATAGATATAAATCTCTCCACCCTGTATTCTTTACAAAAAAACAACTTATATTACATGTGACAGTTACTTGGTCTCTTAAATGCTTAATACACTTTTGGAAATAAGGAATCCCAATTTCATGCATTCTAATTTTAGATGAATTAAGCCCCTTAAGTAATTTGACAGCCTAGGCTAATGAAAAATTATATTTTCAGCAAAGGTATATCTAAAGAACTTTCCTGGATCCCTAAATTACTTCTGCTCTCATAATCTGCTCCAGTCGAAGCCTCCATTTGATTAAAATTGGGATCAATTTGTACTATATACTATTTTCTGCCAATAACCTATCAATCAATGTCCTTCCATCTGTACAAGCAGTGATTGGGTCCCAGATTATAGTTCAGACAGGTTTCAGATCTATGTGTTCTCCTTTGCTTTCAAAATATTGATATTTGTGCTACCTGTCACAAAAGTAAACAACATTCTCCAACTGATATTGAATTCCTCTCCCAGTACAGGTCTTGTGCTACAACAGCTGTGTATAAGATACATAGGTAATACCATTTTATATCAATTTTGGATTCTGGAAGATTTACTTTAATAATGGATTAACAAACGCACAAAATTTGTCATCAAAGTGTTTGTCTCCTGCTACTTTGAAGTTTATCATCGTAGTCCAATTTTTATTTATATGAAAGATATACATACAGTGAAAAGGACAAAAAAAAAATGAATAAAATTGGAAAGAAACATTAACAAAATAATTGAAAAAACATGTCAGATTATTTTTATGATACATTTATCCAAAATATTTTGTCAGTGCAAGACATTAATCATTACTTCACATTTGGTCAGCAAATGGTCAATGACATATATACCAGTCAAATATATATAACAGTTGCCTGTACATGCCTATGCTATTAGGTCAATGGTAAATCCTAAGCTGAACCAATGCGTGGTCTTAATAGTTTTCATCATATCTGATTTACAATTGAAAAATTTCTGTAATGGTTCCTTTGAAGAGGTTTAAAATTAAATAAATGCTTTTCATTTTTCAAATTCATTCTTCTTTCAATTAGGTCTAAAAGCTAGAAAGCCAATCAAGCATAATAATGTTTTTTACATTTTAAGTTCAAAAGTTCAGGTCCTAAATGCAATTATGCATTACATATGGGGCCATAACTTAGCAGACCTATGAGTTAATACCTGTCTGCAAATCCTTTTTAAATCAATTGAGGATTAAGTTTGCAAACATGAATATGGGTAAAGATCAATTTACTCTCTTACATATATAAAAAAAAAAAACAAAACCCAAAGCACTTGTTCATTTAAGGCACATCTTGGGTGACCACCTTATTGCTATCAAGGCTTCATGCAAAATCTGAATGAAAAAACAGCAGTACATTTTCTGGTTATTTAGCGACGGAAGAAGTTGAATTGTTGCTTACTTAATATACCTTGGTCAGACAAGGACATGGGGATTAAGAGGGTTTTAAGTAAATACTGTGGATGTTTACTTTTTTAAAGCTATAAGCCTCAAAGCTGGCATTACATGTCGACCCACATAGAAATAGAAAACAGTTCAAGAACAGAACGTTTTAGGAGGTTAAATTTTTTTCTTTTTTAATTTTAAATACATTGTACACTTCCTTAAAAGAGTTCTGTAAATTGTGTTGGAGTCCCCCAAAATATTGAACAATGTTTGTTCAGTATCACAGAAAAAGTTTCAGGTAATAAAACAGGGTCATGTTGGAGCAAGATATTAAGCTTAGAGTATTATGTACTTGCAAGGAACAACAATGTCCTGCCATTGCTAATACTGTTTACTAATATTAAGACAAGTGTCATAACGGTCAGTCTACTCATGG
Source organism: Magallana angulata (assembly GCF_025612915.1). NCBI lineage: Eukaryota > Metazoa > Mollusca > Bivalvia > Ostreida > Ostreidae > Magallana > Magallana angulata. Next base: position 26,470,973 of record NC_069113.1, on the reverse strand, counting down.
CTCTATCGCAGGTCTTACTTTGTTTAAATCTAGCAATTCTATAATCTAGGTAAACAAACTCCACAATTCAATATAACCAATACGATAGCCTAAAGGTTAGAACAAGTGAACTAGTGGTTCAAAAATGCTTTGACTGTTCCTGCTCTCTCTCTCTCTCTCTCTCTCTCTCTCTCACATAAGTTTACATATTTGGAAGAACAGTTAAACTTTTTTTTCTACATGACAAAAGTTTGTTAAAAAAATGTTTATACTCTTTTTTTTCAAATTTTTTGTTTGGGTTTATATCCTGGCACATGTATTTGTGTTTAGGACAATTCCATTGCATTTTCAATCAATTTGAAAATGGTCAAAATACTGGGTAGACCCATTTTATCCTTAAGAGAGGGAGCTAACGATATTTTTAGCAGACATTGCATTTCATGTAATTTAGTTTACTTTTAACTAAATATAGACTGTAAGTCAAACAAAACATGTATTCTACAGGCAAAAACCCCCACAAGGGTTACCCTACAAATTTATGTTGACTTTTCTCTTAAATTTCAATTTATCAATGAAAAATGACCTAATAAATTTTCCCCATTCAAATAGTTCACTCACAGAGCCCTGGTTTACAAGTGGCCCATGCTCTCGCTGGAGGAGTGTCAAGGGTCTTGCAGACACAAAGCTTTGCCACACATCTGTGTACAATCCTCCCAACTTAATAATAATCTGAGATATTGAACTTCAACAACCAATTTCTCAACGTCTGCACTCTTGGATCAACATGTCACCTTGTTGTAGAGCTAAGTTATAAATGGAACAAGACCTTGAGAAAATCTATTGATAAAAAAATGGTTTTCTTCTCAAGTTTTTTTCTAATGTTCATCATGTGGAAAATTAATTTGAAAATCATACTTGTTACGCGTAATTTTGTTTTAATTTAGGTTTACACATCTCCGCTAGCCAAGGATTTTCGGTCCACTCTGCTTAACATAAAATTGAAGTGGACGAAAAGCCCATGGCAAGCATGATACCTACATGAACAAAAAATGATAAAGGTGACCATCTCATCATCTATATGTTTAAAATAAAGTATGCACATTTGTCACTTCAACAAAATTCCTAATACGTTTTGAACTCTTATTAGAAACACCATGTGATATTCACCACAATGTGTCATATATGACCACAAAAATATTTCCCAGCAATTAACAGCAACATTAAAAAGGCTTGTAGCAATGACTTGTCCACAAAGGGTGGGAGAGGTTGAAAAGATAAAAGAAGACCTACCCTGGGGGTTGGAGACAGCAGCCATCTTTACTTTGAACACTGGGTAACAAGTGGCTGTCTGCCGGACACTCGGGCAGCAGGTCCTGGATCCATGGACAATCCACTGACTGGCACTTCTCTGAAATGAGCAAATGGTTCACATCATCAAGGGGTTTTGTGGTTTCTTTAACGTTCATTAATATGATCATATTCCAAGAAGCATTTGCATATATTATATATATATATATTCTCTCTCTCTCTCTCTCTCCTCTCTCTCTCTCTCTCTCTCTCTCTCTCTCTCTCTCTCTCTCTCTCTCTCTCTCTCTCTCTCATCTTTTTGCAAGGGTTTCAGTTTAAAAGAAAAGGTTGTTGATTCGCAATTGGTTTAGGCAACATAAATCCTTTATGAAAGTGTTGTTTAGCTTAAAAAATAAAATCATTGTTCCCTTGCTTCTCTCACAATTTGTTGACCTCAGCAAAATAACAAACATTTTTAACCACGTCAGACTTGCTTTGCCAAGATCAGCCATTTGAAATCCAAGTACTGATAAATTGGTATGCAACCTACAACAAAAACCCTGTGTGACTGACCTCAGAACAAAAGGTCAAATGCTACCATTAGGGATACACAAAAATGGTCATTAGATGACATTCCTGATAAAACACTCCGCCTATGACAAGTAAATCACTACCGTAAGACCGGGACATTGCACCATGTTAATAGGACATCCCCCTATTGTTGAGGATAATGCACATTCCAACAGCTTGTTGCATGGTCCTTGTTTATGATGGATTCGCACCTTCCATCATTTCCCATGTCCATTCTCATCAAAGCCTTTATTCTATAATGCTTGTGGTTGCACAATTGGGGTGAAATATTAACTTTGATATGCCAACAACTTCACGTCTTTGTGGATTCCAGAACATATGTTCTTACACTAACTCTCTTTACTTTCTTTGGATCTAAATGAGAGGAGTAATCATCACTAACATTACAACATGGACATCTCTGCCATATATCACAACACACACAAATTATCTAACTGTAGCCATCCATCAAAGAACAATTTGATGTGTTGTAGGATATATGCAAGCATTAAGTAACTTTAATTACACAGGAGGGATAAAGATTTTAATCCCTGTACAGTATTCTGGCAGAAACCAGTGTATCTTTTCTCTCGTCAAGTATTATATCCAAGCTTATCTCATGACAATGGCCAAGAATTGGTTTCATCATTATCATATCAAGTTATGATTGCGTACTTATAGTGCCAACGCTTGTAATATAGTTAATAACCTAGCTTTCTGTCCTTTCTCAGAATTTATTAAAAAATGTATCTACCAGGTATTTTAAATCAACTTGCCATATGACAATTTCATTGAAACCTAACTGATGAAATTCTAATCTTGATGCATGGTTGGAGAAGAAATACATTAAAATATAAATGATTCAAGAAAATGCTTTGCACAGGATTTTTTTCTTTTTTTACTTAAAATGTCTTTTTATATTATGTAGCTTCCAATTAAATTTTTGCAATTCAAGTCATAAAACACTGTCTAAAAATCTAATTGTACAAAACTATTACATTAGGACACAATGAGCATGTTCATGTAGTCTGTATTTTTCTCAATTAATAAGTTTTTCTCTTAAACAATTTATAACAAAGTGCTAGGCAAATGCGTGCAATAAATTTTCAAAATTATACCCTACAAAAAACTGAGAGAGCTTGGTTCAGGCCCTTGGACGTACCAGTCTACAGGACCTGGTGATGAACCTACAGAGATCCCCTCTCGCCTGCCTGCCAGTCTTCCTCAAACGGTCACCCATACATCACCCTAATGTGGCAGAGGTTATGCATCATAATTACTGGCTTGACAACTGCGTAAAAATCTACGTCTTAATGTGGCTATTTTCACACATAATCCTTGCAATACAGAGTAACAGCCCCTTGTTTATACCCCAATGCGATAGCTAAATGTGACTATATTCACGCATCATCCCAGCAATACAGAGTAATTGCCCTTCACTGCATTGAAGGAAAGACCGATGTCAGCAGTTATGTAAGAAGATTTAATTAATGATCCTTACAGGTAATTAATTGCAAAGGGTTAATATACTGCCCATCATGGTCATGTCATTATCATGTTTAATGAGAACTAGTGTGGAATACACATTTTCTATCTTGGGGATACATTTTATAGGAAAATTAACCTCGCATGGAATCTTTGCATGTTTTGATAATGTGTATTACCGGTAATATCAATTATAGGATTAAATCAGTATTAAACAAACATAAAACTGTTCACTGTAAAGGTCAATCCAAGTTAAAGATGACGGGTCCTTAACTCCCTTCAAAAACTGCACAGTTGAACATTCAACTTAGAACTTCTTTATTTAAAAACTTCAGAATTTGAGCCATAAACCGATATGGACACTTGATATGTTTAGCTGATATTTGAGGTCATCCAACACCAAATGAAACATCAGACAAATAAACATGTGGGCTGAGGAAAGGTTTTGACAAGGACACAGTCTCAGTTTGTGTGGGCAGTATATGACTGTACTTAATTTACATATCTGTACCTAAAGAAGATAACATGCTTTAATGAATTGAAGGTTTATTTCATATATTTTATCACACAAAAGGATTTTTTTTTAAAAAATCTATTCATATGATGTCAACCTGCTTTCAAATAATCTGTAGAAAATTCTTTAGAAATGATAAAAAGGACTGTTTTCAAATATAATTTTATGAAAATGATATATATCAGTCATCAAATTCTAAATTTTTAAGTCAGGTCAGAGCATATACCGACCAGGTAGATTAATAGATCAAGCTTCTTTTACATTTAAATCATCACCAAGAGTCACATTTTCTTTAGAAATTCACAAATGATTATCCAGAATTAATATCATTCTCTGACTATTTTTTATGCATAAAACACACTAATGTAAAAAAAAGACGTAAATTTACTTGTTTTGGGCCTAAGTGGCTGGGAGATTCCCCATAAATCACAGTCAGAGAGATGACCCAGAGTCTCAGTACCCCTCAACAACAAACCAGTTTAACCCGCTACACATTCATCATGTATCAAATATACCACTTTATTCCAGGTTACCTATATTTTTTTTTAAATACTCTTTCTGCATAAACAGCTCCACATTCAATGATAGAATACTTTTTCTCCAAATAGAACCAGAGACGACTGCTTTATGCTAATTAGCCTTTACAATATCAGCAAGACACACCATAGATTTCTACTTGCAGCTCAGATGTCTTTGGCAATGTCATATTCATGTTGAAAGGCAACGCTTTATAAAATGCATCTCTCTAGACACAAATTGAACCCATATGGATCGAGGAGGGCCCCCTAAAATACATAAAATAATAACAACAGCCACTTAAGAGGATTAAAATTAATGGAATTTAAGTAATTGTCTTCTTTGTCTGTGGCTGAACACATCAATGGCTTTTGGCTTTGATGAGGAAGATAAAAATTGAATTTTCATGAGGGTCTATAATTCAAGCACAAAGTCTCTGTCATTAGAAGAAAAGAGGACACTTCTTGTTTTATCAGATGGAGGGGGCCCTCACCATATTGAAGATCAATGAAGTTATCAACAGCGGCTAATGAAAAAGAGATGTCATGCTCACAGGAGCCCATTGAACAAATCGGATAATTTGTCCATAAATCACAATGCCCTACTATTGTGGGTAGTATTTACTCCATAATACTCTGTCAGTAGTGAGCAAAAACTAAAGGATGACCATCATGTGTACCCATCACTAATGGTTTGTTTGCCTTCCCTAAATTACCCTTCTTCTGAGGTTAATGTAGCAGATGAAAAAACCGTGACCAGACTGTAGATATGAAAATTTAATTTGGCATAAATTTGAGAACAGACAAATGGATCAAGCTGGTTTGACTTAGAACCATGAAGTACATAACATGGCCTAAGCACACCAGTTGCAAGAAGTGACCGAATTATCTTATCTCTTTGACATTTTTTAAAATGAAGTTCATGAAAAGTGCATGAATTAAACTAAATATACTTAATGGAGTTTAGTGTTTTTGAGCTTCTCACTTGCAAAAATAACGAGTTGCTGCCCACACACTCTCAGTAATTAAGGAAAATCATAATCTCTTAATGTCATAGTAAGAGAGGGGATAGTTTATTTATATGCACCAGTATCACACTTGGGAGAAATACTTGGTGCGAGATGAGACCATTAATCACAATATTAACGTACTGATGTTGCTTTTAATATCTACATTCCTTTGTCAGAGGAATGTCCAACAATTAAAGTCAATTCAACCTCTTCCATGTGACATTCTGAAGACTTTCAAGTAAACAGTATAAAAAAACCCCTTGCGGTGGAAAAACCATATATGTTGAAAAAAATGAAGTGGATCATAAATCTTGTGGCCCCATAGGTGCCATACATGTCTGATGTTATTTACTCCCATCATGGCCTTACATGAGGTCAGTCAAACATCAGTGTCCACTGGGCAGTGTTCCTTGTTTTGTTATCATTGTCCTACAATAAATTTCCAATTCCGACCCCTAAAAGTATAAAGAAATCTGCCACAGAGACCCTAAATGCCACACAGCGCACTCGTCACATCTCTTTTTTATGTAAAGCTTGGATATATAATCGCTAAAAAGAAGTGGACATTTTGTCACAAGAGGAGCCAATAGCTTCTTGACATTTTTTCTTTTACTTCAACTCTGCCAGTTTTTCAGACAAGTGTCTTTTTACCATGTAATGGCTAAATTTTTGGTCAAAAGATGTAAATTAGTTATAAAACCTGGGTTTTTTTCTCCAAAGCCTAGCTATTCCATTTCACTGACAAACAAATGTTTCATACAACATGTATTCTATGAAACTTCCAAATCCAAGGAATTTGAAAAAATATCACAAAAATAAAGTTTTGATTAAAATAGCAGTCTATTAATTACAATTAGATGTACATTTTTTCAGATAGAGAGAAAAATACCAAGCCAAGGAGAATCAAACACTTAATAAATGACACTTGATTTCAAGGCAAGGAACTTGCAAATATAAAATGGTCTAAATGGTCTCAACTCTCAAGACTACCTACATTGTAGCTTAATTTAAACAATACTGACCATTATAAATTTTACTACAGAGAGTTAGGATCCATTTCCAGAGCTGATGATTTCAAGTCAGTTAATTTAACCAATCAATACATCCAATGATTCAAGGTATTATGGTTTGGTGAAATTCAGGTAGAAATAGCATGTGGGACGTCACACTCATGCCAATCACGGTACTTGAGTCCCATTCCGATTGAGTATTCGAGCCCGAGATATCCATGGTTTTTAAGATTTCATTTAATGACAGAATTATGACTATATATATTTAATAGTAAACCCGACTAGTTGCATTGACTAACCTGATAGTTTGCAGACATATTGGTCGCAGCATGACCCCGGGTGACCTTCTGCAGGGTGGTGAAGGACACTCTCAAACCCTGGTGCACAGGTCGTCCTTCTGCATGAGTTTTTGTTGCATACACATTGGTAACTGACTTTACAACAACTGTCTTTGCTTTCAATCTGAACAAGGGTTGAGTCCACTGGACATGTTCTTATAATTGTATTGTCACATCTCACTCCCTCACATTTCTTTGGAATGATTTCTGCAATGAAAAAAATTGGTTGATTTATACACCTGCAATATCATATTTCTAAAACAAAACCTGTTCATAAAAAATGTTCAATATATTAATAATGAAAACAAATAATAAGCTCTATTTCCATTTTTTTGAAAATCTTATAATTATACCACTAGCTCACTGGAGATTTTTTTCTTCTACTTAATATAACCTAAAATACAATAAAAGCCTGTAGTATGTATTCTTCAAGCTCATTGATTATTTCCTATAGTTTGTTTTCCTTTCTCTAAATCTAAGTCCTTAATTTGCTGTATCAACAAAATATTATGTAAGAGGCTTTTGCCATTCCACTTTCTTACTTCTAGAACCTTTATGTTAAAACACACCACTCAATAGATGTGAAAGTTTACCCCAAGCCCGTTACATTCTCTCTCATAACTCGTTCACTTGTGACATCCATATAAATTGAAAATAGCACATTATGTAAATTTTTTACATACTCTTACACCGTTATCAAATGTATTCCCCAACTATTAGAACAACTACCTGTGTAGAAAATTGCCTGGTGAATCAATGTGAAAAACTAGGTTATCCAGAGCTTCATAGAAATGTTATATAATGTACATAGAACCAATAGATAATTGAAATGAAGACTTAAGGATTCCTCATAGAATGTCTTCAACATAAAGAAGGTAAGGTTAAATTAAATCGAGACTGCTTTGATTCCATTGATGTAGACAATCCACTCTAAATGCCTATAGGCTACATTTCTCACCTGGCTAATAGCAATTTGACAAATGAAAAAAAAAATTCAATTTCTTTAAAAAAAAAAAAGAAGAAAAAACTAACACTGAATATTATTTTCTTGAAGGGGTTATAATATTCAAAATCCTTAATGTATTGTCAAGATGCAATGTCAAAAAAAGATTGGTGACTCGACAAGCAATAAGTGACTGAAGACGCTATTCAGATAGTCTTAGGTGTGTAATCTAGGGATGTTAAGCAGTCAGCTTGCAGTGAATTGGAGGGGAAAATCTTCCCAATGAAACATACAGAGCATTGACACGGCAGACAAAAGTAAACACCATATATAAATTGTATAGATCATATTCAAAGTTATGACTAGCAAAGAACACCAACTCTTTACATCAAATAAAATGTAGTGTAATTCCTCCTCAAAAGAGTATCAATTTGGAAAATAGTCATAGAATTATGTTTGAGCAAAAGTTCTAGTGAGATAATCAATAAAGACATATTGCTTTGTGGGTTTTTTTTCCTCTTCATACCTATTACCTATTGTTAAGCAACTTAGCACGGAGAGAACTGAAACTATTGTGTTTGTACAGCTCATAGCAATGCTTAGCACACAGCTGTGACTTCGAGCTTAAAAACACATGTAATGTGACATAACATTTTATGATATGAAATTAAATGCTCATGCATGCAGTCGTACAAAAGACAAAACACATTCTTACAGAGCTCTGCTCATTACATAACCAAATTTTATGCTGTGGACTGTCGCATCGCATTTAACACAATATCTGCCGAGGGAAAAAGAGATGACATAATTCAAAGGCATACAAGAATGTTCTCACTTCCTTACTGTTTACAATACACTACCCTCTTCCCCAGGTGGGTCAGCGAAACATTTCTGATTAAACAAAACATTACTTGTGTCTTAGTTTTGGTCTATGGGCTGTGCATTCAAGCTGAAAGAATGACAATGTTGAATGTAACTCTGCTGTCAACCTCCATTTCTTTACCAGTTAAATTATCCAGAAATTCAATTACAGCAAGTTTTTCATAAAGAAAACTGCATATGTTGAAAAAATTTGCAATATTTCAAGAAACTAATTAATCATTTAAAATGAAATTATTATTTCATAAATGTTGCATGTGCATCTCTTACACATTTTTTTTTCTACCAGATGACATAATCATTTCCCGAAAAATAAACATTTCCATATAAAGAATGGATTTTAAAATGTTTTTTCCATACAAAAAATGTTCCAAATACAAAACTAGATAAAATGCGATTTATCTTATCATATGAACCATAATCCGAAAAGGATAATTCACTTCATGACTGCATGCTTCGTTGTCACAATAATACTGACTACTAGCCCTTTAACTAGACGTGGAATTCTTTCTCCCGAAGCTATTTAAATTTGCTTAATTAGACACATAACTGTAATGTGATCAGAAAATCGCTTATCAGCCCATCAAGAGGATAATATCATATAGCACCGATATTTCTATTTATTCTGTCAGCACCAAATATTTGAGCCAGATCATATTAATAAACATTTTTGCTTTGCTCTTGGCTTGTCTGACAGGAAAAATATTCACACATTTTTGTGCAATTATCGATAAAAAGAAAAACCATTTAATGTAGGGAAAAGAACACAGAACAAATCGTGGATACCTGTTTGGCGACCTTTTTTTTGTCCAATCACAATCAATCAGACACTTAGGCGATAAAATACAGATATGGCATATAGTAAGTCTAGCCCTGTCACTTGATGTGGTCAACCCCATGCCATGTAGAGCTGATCAGAAACATTGATCTGAGCTCCCCAACTATAAGGAGAAAGCCATTATCAACACCAATCAGACACCGAATTCTAGTCAGCACCTCACCCTAACACAAGGATAATGATGATTGAAGGAACAGACTAACACCGACAAAAAAAGTCTGCTAACTGGTGAAATGACCCAGACCTGTACAAGAAATCTCACAATTTGGGTTGATAAAAAAGGAGGCAATAGAAATCTGACATATTTCAGAAGTGCCAGTTGTATTGGCTTCAAGACTTGCAGACATAAAGCACAGGGTTTGCACTTTGCGCTCAGATTAAACACATCAAGACAGAAGCAAGAACAACAAAAAAAGAACATTTATTTATATTAAATTCAGATGCAATGACTTGTTATCTTTAAAGTATAATCTTTCAATTAAAAGCAACAATATATACATTTGACAATTAAGATTACGTATATATACAACATTCAGGTGGTCCATAATCTCTCAATGAGGCGGAGGGTCAAGGTGGGAATTTAAACAGTTTGTTGTGTGTAATAATATATATAACACAGACCCCCAAGTCTGATTGGGCTTCAGTGTCCTCATGTGTCATGCAATTCAAATATTTGTCCCTGGATCACTAGATCAGTTATCTGTCACAGCGCTAGAAGATATGTTCAATTAAGGTGCTTCACAGCTATCAGCTAAGTGACCCAAACATATTTCTAATGACATTTGGACAAATAGATACGGGAAGCATCTGAACGTGATGACATAACTTTCCATTTTATCATTTTATCTTAGGACTACGGGACTGCTCTTTGCAGAATCTCTGTTTGCTTGAACCAGTCCGGTTGTCCGGTTCAATCTCCGGCTTTCTAAGATAAGCCATATGTCTACTAATTACAGACTGCATGTGCCAGGCAAACAGACTTAAGCAGTGTTGGATCATATCAAATGTTGCTAACTGTAAAACCAATATCATAGAACAAAAAATGGCTAATATTTTTTAAAGAGAAAGCATTACATATATCAAAGTAACTCAATCACCTAAAGTTCTGTTGTTATCTGTAGGTACCAGCCAGATACTGTCAGAGTAAAAGTTGTAAGTGATCGTTTAATGTTAAAAAATATGTCCTGATCAATCTTTTACAATGAAAACATAAGTTAACTTTTGAAGTTCTTTTGACCTTATAAAAAAGAGATCTTTTTTTCTGGTGACAAAAAGATCATGCAGAGCTAGTAAAATCTTCTTGTTCAAGAATTACATGGATTGGATTGAATCATTGATATTAAACAATATATACTGTAGGTTTCTATAACTAAATGAGAGGAATTTACATCTCACAAATTCGGTAGAAACATGTACCCCTCACAGATTTTAAAATCTTGCCATTATTTTATTGATAGTTGCATCTGTGTTAAATAAATAAAATTATAACAGAAGTTCTCTGCTCACTATTTTATATACTTGCGATCTGATGCAAAACAACAAAATTGCAGAAATATATTAAGTACCGGTTCTCAATTAAATATGGATTCTAAAGTAGTGTTTCCACCCTGTTTCTGTATTTCTTAAACACTTCATTATATATTTAGTGATAAAATGCTTGTAAGATCCATTTTTCCTTACCAACTGAAGAATAGCAAAATCATGACTGCTTCTTTTATTAAATTAAATGTATGGTACATAAGTACATAATTATATGCATTTTTGAAATTGAATACATAAAGAAATTTTGAATGTTTAATATTCATACACATTCAATCCAAAAAGTATTATCCTTGTCTAGACTGTGGTATATGGGAATTAAAATTGATCACACATTTTGCTCAAAAGCTGTTAAGCAATTTAAGATGTTTTTTTTTCCTTTTTAATTGCCTTAATATTCAAAGTAACTAGTCATTCATTTCAACAAATCCATTAAAAAATATTGTACTCAAATGAGAAATCGAAAATAAAGTTTAAATCATCTATTGAACCTTATGCTGCACCTGAATGCATTTAATTGACATACATGTAAAACAAATCAAATCTTGCCCTCAAACTTTAAGATACAGAAAAAAAAAATCACAAAAACTAGCAAATGTTCAAAAACTTCAAAATGTGAAATTATTAGCTATTGCAGCTTCCTTAATCTGCAAACACTATATTGACTATGGGAGTTTGAGAATGAACAGTGATTGCAGCGGAGATCATTTTCTGGAGTACAAGCATTCTTGACCCTGCCCTGTACAGTGCATCCGCTCTTGCTATCATCTATTCTAGGAAAGCGGGGAATTTCTTCTTTATAGATAAGATGAAAAACCAGCACATCCCCTTTTGATCTTTTGATAAATTGTCATACAGGATGTGATATGGTGCATGTTTTACTTAGAAAGGATTATGGTCGTATAAGAGGCCCAGATAAAAAAAATTACATGTAGATTAATTGTCAATAAACTTTCTGATACTTAACCAAATTCTGCTGAAAAACTGTTTTAAACTTGAGATACTAGTATTGTGTATGTACACTACTTGATATGATTCTCAAATTTCAGGAAAATAATTTAGGAGACTATAAATTGTAACATCTATAATTTCCTTTTTCACATTTCTTAAAGGTAACAATTGGGATGAACGCAAATGAAAAGCTGTATTTACGTAAACAGCATTGATGTCAAACTCATGCTTCTTAATTAAAGAAATGTAGCTTAACCTCAAGTCTTCCAGAGATTGGACATTACCGATATACTAATTGGAAGTAATGCTCAGGTAAACCTTGACACTAATTTGAAATCTTATTATAATTTTTACCAGTGATTACTACCTTCATTCCTATTTATACAATAGGCTAAAAACCTGCCTGCATTTTACTTTACATATCTTAAATTTTATTCGCTCCACTTATTAATACAAGAAAAAAAATAATTTGGATTATGGTACATATATTTTCATAATCAAGAATATTTAAGTGGGCTCAGAAGTACTAATGAATGTAATGTGTTTTAAATGTAGCACTCCAAAGTTTCAAAACAATTGGATTATGCTACTTTTATGTGATTTATTAATACCTTTGATACTTACAGGGAGCAAAGATTAGCAATTGTTAAAATAATACAATAATCCACCCTTGAAATAATATCCTGTTCTTGAAATCAAATCAAAACCCTTTTAACTTTAGTGACAAAGCCAAGAATTGAATATTTGGTATGCATGTAGTGGTCAGACAAACTTCATCCCTGCTGCATGGTGCCAATTTCAGACTGCTTTTGCTTGTTAAAGCACCTGGCAATTAGGATTGGGAACCCAAATCTTAATACCAATCTGGTCCAGTTCTTAATTTTATTTTTTACTTGTCTTCTTATCTGTCTTCCAAACCTACAGGTACTTATAGTTCCGAAATGAAATAAAAAGAGGGGTATCTATGTATTTTCTGAAAAAAATGCAAAAGAGGATATTCAAAGAAATGAATACACAAAGTATCATTTCTTTTTAAAACAGAGAGCAATATGATTCAAAATCTCTGACATCAAAAGTCAAAATTCCCAAATGATAATGGAAACTAACGATGTTAACTTCAGCCAGTACGCATACATATGTATGACCTTCAGAGTAGAAATCTGAGTGTAGATATAGTTATTTCACTCAAGTCAGAACTTTGAGGTGGAAATACCTATATATACGAGCCACGGGGTACAAATATTTGTCCAGATTAGGTCATCTGCCTAGATAAATTCATACCAAAACAAGGCGTTTAATCATGGAGTAAATCACCCATAATGGAAAACGAACTTGATAGGAAAAATTTGCCCTTTCTCTGTAATTATACAACAGGTGAATGATCTAAGTTACTGGCTTCCAAATTGTTTTAACCCCCGCCATGAAGAGTGTGTCAATATTTGATGTCATACAACCTTAAATTAATGAAACAACTGCATGCATGGGCCACAAAACCTGTGTGGAAGGTGGCCAAAAACTAAAACGTAGAATGTGTCTCTTTTATTTACAACTGTTTACGTACAATTTCGTGGAAAAATTAAATCTCCTTCATCTAACAATTTTTCAAGCTTTGTGTCTAAATTCATATATTAACCATAAAATATGTAGAACTTCCAAATTTTTTCAAAGTACGGTACATACTTTTTTTTAATTTTGAAAAAAAAAAAAAGCATCAACCAAAAACAATTTATGGCAGAGTACTTTTAAATAAAATATATATGCCTTCTTACTGAGTTTATCCACAAATTCGGTCAATGTGAAAATTATTCAAGTTATTCAAAGCTCTTTCAAGATACAACAGCTATCCCTTTTACCATGAGGTCTTAAAGCCAAGTTAATGTATTAACATAATCAGCTGTCAAGATGCTGAAATATCTTTCTGATATAAAAATAAACATCAGAGTCATTTAATACCCAGATTTCACCACTGATAATTCGGTGATGTGTTCAGCATTTAATAACTACCTCTTTCTCTCTGTTTACCAACAGTCAGCAAATGAGGCATTAAAATATTTGTTCTGTCTTGATTGCATGGCCAAAATCATTGACCTTGGTTGCCTATAGCTCTTACTCCATTACATCGTGAAAAATTTGGAGTTTTTTGAAAATAGATCTTTAGAACTAGGTAAATTCCAAGGAAGCTGGCATGTCATGGCAGCGATTTTGTCTGTTTCCCCAACAATGTAGCATTAATCATCTGTCAAACTAGGAAAGCTCAGCAACTGGAAAGTTTTTCTTCCACTGTTGATATATGGCACTTTAATTACTCAAAATTATGGTTTTTTCACTCATGCATTAATTACAAGAATTAAGGGAATGTTAGATTTTATGAAGCTAGCTTTATGCTCCTAGAATGATATTTCAAGATGCCAAATTCTGCCTGTAAAAACTGTGCATTTATTAATGGAAATATTAAATGGGTTTTTAGAGGTCCAGTATCAATTAAAACGTGTACATCTCATCTTTCTAAGAGATGCATTCCAAAGTATATCATCAAGACACATATAATTCCAATGTTGAACGTTAATGCATTTTTGTGTATTATATTTAATTACCTAGGTAATTAATACATGTAATGCCAAAATTGCATTCTATAAACTTGTAGATTTTGATTATAACTCAAATTCTTAATTTTGCTGTTTTATTCAAATGACATTATCTTGGAAATAAAGTTATGAAAGAAGTTTAAATTGATGTACATTGGGGGAAAAAATCTTGAAAATCATTATGTAGGATTTTGCAAGCATTTAAAATTAGACCCTGATAAAGATATATGTTTTATATTTATATAATTAATAAGAATCCATGGTTGTGCCTGTGTGTGCATATGAATGACAATACACAATTTATTATCACAATGAACTTGAACTATGAGACATTTCTGCTTCATGTGTGTTTTATCAACGTGTGTACTGTGTTCCATGTTTAACTCATGAACAATATACGTAGATAACATGCATTGTTCCTGCTGCACATAAAGCAAACAGATGCATTTCACTACCCTATGTGCAATAGAATATAAGACTCTTGGCATTCCAACCATTGCTATTCATCTACATGTACCAAGATCATCTCCATTTGCTAGATATCAGGAAAAGAAAAAGAAACTTGACATCTAGTTCTAAGCCTAGGTATATAAAAATTACAAGAATCAAGAGTCCTTGTTAGAGTGGCCATTTAGAAAGAGGGGGGGGGGTGTGTAGGTAAAAGGTAAAAGAAAATAAAAGTAGTGCTTTCCCGTTCGAGATAAGGATTTTTCTCTTCCATATAAAAGGTAAACTAGATCGTGGTCGTTAACCCTTTTTTTATACGACAAAGTTTATCAGAGTTAACGTTTTAAAGATCCCAAAGTAAACGACATATATTTTAATCAATTTGCGGAACACAGAGTCAATAAGCCGCCTGCCGACTTACCTCGACATATCCCGATGGCGCTTCCTCGAATACGTCCCCCCACCTCGGAGGACAGGGCACATTCTAAGCCCTCCCCACATCTACCGTGGACTCCAAACGGTCCCCCACAAGTCGCATTAAGGTCCAGCCCACAGACTTCACAGCATCCACAGACGTCCAGCGTCTTACCCCGGGAACACCCTGTGGGTTCGGGGCACGCACTTTTGTCACACGATGAGGGACAGAGAAACGCGTTGACGCCTGCATGATCTAGGCACATCCCAAAAAGAAAAAGAGAAAGCAACAGCACGTGTTTCACAATTCCATCCCAAAGCAGACGACAGTCACCAGTACCCCTTAGCAGCGAAGAGCGCATCCCGACTCTTCATTTAGAAAACGTAAATTAGAGAGAAATTCTTCTCCACCTTACTTCCTCTATCCGGCCGACAACACAAAAAATAACCGATCCACGTTATAAAGCAAGATGGTCATTTTGTCGTCATTTAACATTACAAAATGAATTCGAGTCCTCCTACCACCAAAACAAAATACCGTCTGCTCACAGTTATCATGTGTTGACTTCCGCCAAATCGGCCCAAGCAACGCCAGTAGGCGGAGTTACCTGCAACAGGTGCAAATCAAGGTAATGTTGCCGACCAATCAGCGATCGAGAGACTCTGCTTTTGATGTGCGTAGTTACTCATTCATGAAACTTTTTTCATTCATAAAATTTCGCGAATGAGTAAGCTGTGACTTCACTCGGAAAATTTACTATTATGGTCATTTAAATAAGATTCAATTGTCAGTAATATCAAATAATGGTTTTATAATGCAATTGTAAAACATATATAAAGAGGTGATGATTTTAATGAGTTTGTACCAGTTTTACTCAGAGAGAGAGAGAGAGAGAGAGAGAGAGAGAGAGAGAGAGACTGGTCGCTTCTACGTATATTCTGAAATAAAGCATGCATGCATTTCAAAAATAAAGCTAGTTTTCTGATGTATAGATAAACATGACTTTGCTGCCAACACAATTCAAACTTACACAGTGAGAGACGCAATTCGTGTCGATACATGTTTAGAAACTGACATGCATTTTACAGTAAACTGGCTACACCCAAATTATAGCAATGATGGAGAAACGAGGGAAAAAATACATGACAGAAAAATATACGCATATTCTTTTTATTATTGCGAAACTCCACACAAATGGATTATATTTACATTTGCTGTTAACAACAATTTATTTCAACTTTTCTTTAACGGACTCTTTAAAAGATTTATACCCACCTGCAGAGTTTATGAATCACGTTAGAGCAATTAACGAAAAGGGGAAAGTAAGAGTACGGAGCGCGATAACGATCTATATCTACAGGGATTTATGTAAATTCTTTGTCAAAAAGTACGACCACCTCTTTTATGAGAGAGAGAGAGAGAGAGAGAGAGAGAGAGGGAGAGAGAGAGAGAGAGGGGGGGGGGGGGTGGCTTGAGTACAAATCATTTGTTTTTCCACTCTCAAAATATTTTGTGCGATAAAATAATTCGGCTGTGGTTTGGTTGAATTTAACGATATACAAGGAACAGGAGTAAAATATTTATCTCATCCGTTCAAGATAATAAATAATGAAAAGTGTAAATGTAATTGATTCCGTTCGATAGAAAAGTATTTAGTCCACGCAATTCATTTATCCCATCCCATCCTCCCTGATTATGAGTGGGATTTTGCATCCGAAGTTATCTTGTAAGTTCAAATTGGTCAAGTACCGTGTGCAGGGTGAATCAAGGTAAATATCAACCAACAATAAGTATACGTATTTTATCTTAGTGTCAGGTACAACAGTTTAGATTTTAACTATGACTAGTTTCAAAATTTCATTTTTTTTTTTAAGATTACCCCTCCCCTCCCCTTTCACCCGACATTCCTCACCAAAAAAAATTTAGTAAAGATGAGAGAATTTTTTTTAAAAATAATAGCGGAAATTGGTTTGACGTACCGTCATTTGTTTAATTGAATTTATATATGTAGTTCATCTAAAAGCAAATCTTCAAGTTATTTTAAAAGCTGTAGACCAGGTGTACGTTTACAAAACACAAGTTCGCCAAAATGATCAGTTGGTTCGATCGTGATGAAATAAAACATAACAATAATGATTTTAATGTCAATCTCAATGTCCAAGCATTTTCACAGAAGATATGCAAGCAAATGATTTGTTTGAATTAGTGATACACTGTACATAAATATAGAAAAAAAAGATGAGAGTGAAATTTGCTCCCCCTCTCGAATTCAACATTTTTAAAAACATCCAGCAGTGTTCTGAAAGAGAGTTGATATATTTTTTTCATCAATTTGTCTCAGTTATTTGCACGCACTCAATGGCAGTATACATGTATGAAACCGGATCTGATGGTTCAATCAAAATCAGACAAAAAAACCATACATTTTCCTTGATTCATTTCAAATGGGATATATAAAACGCAACTTCAAACAGTGCATTTACATGCGGTGGATGCTTGATCAGATTAACAGGCATTCAAAAAATTTATGAATGAAATAAATCAGATCAACAGGAAAGAAAAAGCAGGCATTCAAAAAATTTATGAATATTATAAATGCACACAAAGAAGAAGAATTAAATAAAACAGTCATGCAATATATGCATTAATTGGTAATTGAGATTTTTACTATAATAACAAAGCATCACCAATGTAGGCGGTAAAGGACGCAGATCAGCGATGTGTGATGTATCACGCGGGGCATGATGAGGGTTCAAACCTGCCGAGATGGGCATGATATTATAGGATGGTCTATACCACTGGTCCAAACGGCGATATATTGGTTGAAATATACAACGTAAAGTGACAAAGTCTTCCAATTTTCCTCGCGGATTTTCACGTTCTAGCACTTCTTGGTGTAGTTCTTTCGCGAAAAAGGAAGGAACGAGTACCTACGGTGTCTAAAGATCACAATTAACGAAAGTCAGGACCGGCAGATATTTTGCTTTGAATTTATAACAGCAATGCACATATCATGTTCCTTCGTGAGTACTTACCAAATCCAAAATTACAATCTCGAACGACCATAGAACTAGATATCTGCATGTATATAGATGCGTTTATACATATGTGTTTTACCAGAGCTTGTTTTGTTTTTATCAATTAATATTAGTTTTATTATTATGTTCATATAAGTTTTTATTTAGATTTAAGAAAATTTCTCATTTTAACACTATTGCCAAAAGCAATGAGGCGAATGTACTGCGAATTCAGAAATGTTTGTTGCACGTACCTTTATCACATCAGACACAATTCTTGAAAATATCTTAAATACATAACCTTCAGTTTGTCAAAGCAATCGGGACATCTTTTGCTTTAATTTTCTTATAGAGGACAATCAATACAAAGGAAGTACACACAATTTTTTTTTATTGTTTCACCTTTTGAAAACCTTAGCATGAAGTTCAATGTTTCAAAGTTTTCCTTCTGCATTACACGAGAAGGGCGAACTGATGTCCTTTGCAGTACATGCAAATCCATGTGACCCGCGCTGGTTTTTACAATGTATAAAGTTGTCCTTGCGGGTAAGGTCGCGAGTTCAAATCAAGTCGCGTGACACTCGAAACAATACAAAAACAAAAGAAAGGCATTTAAGAGGGATCGAGGGTCGTGGCCATTTTTAGACGATATTGATCTCATTAAAAAGAAGAGCTGTATATAAAGATGTAGGAAAATACTCAAATTTCAAAGCAAATATATATATAAGAAATTTTTCTTTACAAAATAAAAGTTTATTTCTGTTAAAAAACATCATCCATGAAAAACCGCAAATACAGTCAGTTTAATTCGCGAATTCAGTCTGTTTAATTCTTAAACTATAATAGATTGTTGTAAAGAAAATACCCATTCTCATTCCTTGCAGAGAATAGTAAGCGCAAATTATTATTGCAAATTGAATATGTCAAGATAACAAAATGCCTTTGTTGGGTCTGGAAACTAATAAATCTGAAATTTAATGTGGTTATCTCATTCCATTATTAACGTGCATGACTCTCTAGGACTGATTGCAGAATTCAACGGCAATTGTGCGAAAGTGCAAAACGCTTCATGTTAATGCACAAAAACCCTGCCAAGGAAGATTAACAGTGTTGTATTTCGTGAAGCATTCTCTACAGAACTGATCACCACCTCTTAAACTCGGTGACAAATACCGTTATCTCTTCACAAAACCAGATTGAATGCTAATTGCACGCAACACAATCGGACAAGATGTTTGCCTTTAATCATGTTCTTATCCCCTGCAAATCGTCAGAATAGGCTTATTGACATGTAATACCGCGATAGTCATCTTTTTGTCCAATTCCTTCCAAATCTGGCTTCTTGTTAGCACATTCAACGACCAAAAAATCCGGCGTAGGGTTTAATAACATTTTTCTCATAAGACACTGTAGAATTAGCGATATAACGTGTCGTAATCTTTGACATAAAGGCAAAGCTGACAAAGTTTCCTCGAGCAAAGGGACATCTGCTTTAAATATTTGAAATCGTTTTGCAGATTGAAATCGATCATGATCTTGCAGGAATTCGAAGCAGTGCAAACGTATGATAGATTAGGGAAAGGAATTCACTTAGTGGCGTTGGGTTTTCTGTAATTCTCCTACGGACTCTTAGGTCAATTAGCAACTCTTATAGCTTATATTAATCTTGCTTTTACTGGGTGGCCCTATTGCTTACATATGCACAGATTCGCATCCCCTGGCTTCGAGGCATACGTGATTTGACTTTTATGACTTTACGCTTGTGGAATAAGCAATGAAAACGACATAAAATTATTGCTAATTGAGGCTTAATTTGATATCCGGAACGATAGAGTCTATCCGTGACTTGAAACGATAATCCCTATACACCATCACATGGACACTGTAGTGAAAAAATGCAGTCTCTTTTTCGCTATCTCCCGGATAATGATATTTTGCGCATTTTTAAGTACAATGTCAGGAATCAAGATTGTTTTTAAAAAAATCCATTAGCATTTAAAAAACAAAGGATTAAAAGTGTCATAAAGTTTTCGTTTCACCATTTTAGAAATGGGGCGAATCAAGAGAGGAGAAATTTCGAGCTTAAACCACACAACGTCAAAATCCCGTAAAAGTGAAATCTCTTCTCATGCCCTTAGTTAATTATTCTTTTTAATTACAAAGTCTGGTCTAGTTCTTCTTTCCTAAAACATTTATCATACATTACATGTCATATGATGACGTCATTGGTGCTTTGTATCTGTACTTTCAGAAGTGGAACAAGTAAACAAACTGAACATTTTCAAATTCCTCATTTCAAGAAAAAAAATAAATGGAAAGATATTGTATTCTATCATAAAATACGAATTTCTATTTTTAAACAACACGATGCCACATCAATTCAAATGATATCAGAACACTCAAATGTGCAAAGGTAATTTTTACAGGTCAAAACAACTTTTCAATGATGAACAGTATGCAAAATCCAATATGTATTGGTAAGTTAACAGGTTAACAGCAGAAGTCAAGACACTTCCATGTGCAAGAACAGCGAGTCATTACCAGAAAAGAATGCATAACAAGCATTTCCACTTTATGTAATAATGAGCATAAACAATGCCAGGCCTCATCTGCACACCTTCAATGTTGAATGCTTTATTTCTGGGTTAAGTCAGGTAACTATCCATTAAATCTGTCTTCCATTAATGAAGCAAACATGTCTTATAAAAAACCATACTGAAGAGATAGAGTGAAACAAATGAAAAGTAAAGTTTAGAACTCACTCAGTCGAAATGCCAACATTATACACTTCATGTCTGGAAACTTTGGAAGTTCAAATCAAAATCACAACTGCCTGTATTTTAAATCCTTAATACCACACAAAACAGCCAAGGTTTATTAGATTAATTTTTTATTTCTCTCTCAACATTTACAACTGTGTCAGTTTCAGTTAACAAATACAGTATTGTGCAGGTAAGTGTCCAGAAAACATGATAACCAAAGGTTTTCACACATTTTCATATTTTGCCTTTATTTCTTTTTTTTCCAAGCATTTTTGCAATATGCTGACTTGCAATGCATTCTTTTTTTGAAATTTTTAAAAATTTTCCCCATTTTCATTAGCCTCTTGCAATATGTCACATGTATGAGACATCATACAGGCATTGCAATGCTTAATGGTTGATTTTTTCACAAAACTGCCTCTTATTTTTTTTTTTTGGGGGGGGGGGGGGTGAGTGTTAAAATTCAATCTCAAACTTTTTGCATTTAGTTAACATGATGAAGCTTGGTTTTCCCCCTTGTAATATAACTACTACACACAGGCAAAGTCTATGCAGGCATTTCTTGTATGCAATTTCTTCAGGATGCTGCATCACTGCTTTTCAACAACCAGTATTGGTGCAACTTGTCTAACCATTTCTTCCAGTAGTACTGGCATTTGGCGGCGTCCAGGAAGTGAATGTGGGCAGGGTCTCCGTTCTCATAGGCCACCACCAAAGCTGCACTGTTCACCTGGGGAATCTGCAGAACAACAGACACAAGTTTAACAGAAAACGCAATATGTAAAATTTCGAGGACTAAGTATGCTTGCCAATAAAATAGAGCCACGAAAGTTGAGAACATCCTTTCTTTGTGTTTCTTAGTTGGTCTGTTCATAAGATATTTTGGTAACAAACATATTTATTCAAAGAAACTTATTTCAAAGGTGAAAAAATAATGTTGATTTCCAGATGCCATGAATTTGAAACAGACTTTGAGAGCTTTGTGTTGTTATAATTTTTTGTAAACATTGAATTTGAACTCAAAGCAACAACAATCAAAATTGCAGACAGACTGTATAATAAGAAGCACATTGTTTCTTTACAAGTTGTATATATTAACTAATGACACAGAATAGAAGGAGAAGCACAATGTTTCAGCTTGCTTAAAATTTAAAAAAATTCTGCTGGTAATGTGGTAACAACATTTCATCTATTTTCCTTTGGGCATTAATGCATTTTTCCTTTAAATTCAACCATGCCCCTCACCCCCCTCAAAAATATTGATTTTTGTTGTTATTTAAAAAAGTGTACAATATTAAAAAGGATCACTTATTTTTTTTTAATATTTGAAAAGGTCCACAAATACATGTATGCCATGAAAACTGACTGGGAGTATTAAAAGTGGCATCAATAGACCATGTCTCCATGTACAGCATGACAGATTGCTTCTCAGAGCCTAGACCACATAGTTCAAGAGAATCAGTTCCCATGTACTCTTCACTGGAATAATTGCATGTCATGTATTGTCATACATATTCATGTTGTATGTCAGCTATTTTTGGTCATGCCAGGGAGAAAATGGTTTTTATTTACACAATGAGCTAAATTTGCAACTCCCATGTGTTCAAAATACAAACAGAAGGTAGTTTAACAGCAAGACGGCAATGGGATACACAAGAACACCAGAGAGAAACAAATTACATGATGACAAAATAATAGCTGGTGTAGAATGAACATTTACCACTAAATCATTGCAGGGGACAGTTTAAGTGGAAGAGGAAGATTTAACCCCATTATAGAATGATAATGCAACAAGAGTCCCATCAAAATAAAGTTTATTAACCTCCCTAAATGACATTTTAAAAGCTGAGAAGAGAAATAGGTTTAAAAGATTTACAAGTGCAAGGTATTTAATACACTATTACCAGACCTTAAAAAGGTACAATGGTACTTTCCACGTGTACATAAATGCTATATCACAAATCTATTTACATGGTATTTACATGGTATTAGAGGAACAGACTTCAATGCAAACATTCATATCAAATCTTTTTACTTTTATTTCCAATTCTGTAATGATGATGAATTAAAGTTGATGGTTCTGGGTTGTAATTTTTTTAAGAAAACAAATGTTTTTCCAACTGTTCTGTGTGATTGTGTCATTGTTTCCCCCCTAAAATGAAATAGTTTTGTCAGCATTGTAGATGGTTGTGGGTTTAAACAGTTTGGTACAGTCCTCACCTCATTTGTTCGAATGCTTTAGATGGTACGGAGTATAAAGAAATATTGCAGAGTCATTATCATGCTGAAAAAGGAATACGAAAAAAGGAGAAAGCTGCGGTTTTGTATAAAATCGATACACCACAGACTGCAGTGATGGGGGGTCCTGTGTGGTCTACTTGCCCATTAATTCCAACTCAAGAATTTCTTTTTTCAACAACAAGAAAATTAACTTCTCTTCATTGAGCATTCAACAATTCCACCTTTTGTGCAACACAAGACATTTTAATGACTGCTGTGGATTAGTTGTTAATCCTTTAAGATCCCAAACAGATATTCTGTGACAATTTTCTTCCCCAGAATCCAGTATCATTGTGAAATACCATGTATATAGTTTTGGGGTACAATGAAGAGAACAACACCTCATAGTTATATGCTAGTGATCCAATGTAAAAACATAGTCTTTCTCGTTATCCTCTGAGATCTTGATAACACTAATAGGTGTAATTCAGACTGATAGAAGCAATATTTTATAAGCCTACAATAAAACTTAAGTTGCAACAGGAAATATCTAAACTTGCAATGAACCACAATCAACCAGATAATAAAAATCATAGTGTGATTTATTGCAAGCAAACTATTTGGGTGTCTGAAAAAAAAAAGTGTCTGCAGTTTTATATATCCTTTAGCTACAATCTCAATCCCTTTATGATTCCATTTATTTCTCAGGATTGTTCCGAGACATTCTGGCAGAAGAGAAACTTTTGTAGCAGAATTGCAATATCAAATTGCTGTTCTAAATCTTTCAGTGTTAAGGTCAAGGTGAGTTTCATTTCAAATGCCAAAGAAAGTTTTTATCATATTCAATTTCTCTACACTTTGCTGGTCAGTTCCTGAAAGCAATTTCATCTTTCCCACAAATGCTAAAGTAACATGGAAATATTAAGGTCGTTAAATTTTAAAGTTCATGGCCAAATTTTGAAATTCTACAAATTTACATATAGCAACTTATTTTTGGACTTTACTTTTTATCTTACTCATGAAAAATACAATTAAACGTGTTCAGTATGAATCACATTAAACTGAGTAAGATATTTTGACTCATAAGCCAGGGAGTTTTAGGGAAATCTACCTTTGAAAAAAATTTAAAGGTATTTCTTACATTTTAAATCATTCTTTTTGCATTCCAAACTCTTCTTTAACCAATAGTAAATCATTAATTAACAACAAGCAAATTCTGTCACTAAATGGTTACATTTCTATAAAAGCAGCTTAGTACTTTACAAATGAAGACCTTTAAATCTCATTCAGCTGATAGTCTTGAGTGGCACATTTTGAACCTGTCCAGCAAGAATACACAAAAATATCAAGGCAAACTTGTGAACTTCATTTACATAATCTTGTTGATTTACTTGAATTCTGTTTACACACAATTGCCAAAGTGATAAAATCTGTCAAGATCTCTCCTGGGGGGAGATCCCTTATCACAGGAGTTATCTGCCCCTATCAGATTGGCATTGTCACTATTTCAGTGTTTCACTGAGTTGACTTCCTCACCACAAGGTCAGGCGACACAGGGGCACAAGTGGGTCTCTCAAGGTAAACAGCCCCCACTGCACACAGATGAAGAGCCGCCTCTCCCCCATACTGAGAGTGTCAACAATATCCCCATTCAGAAAATTTTTCAGATAAATTTCCCCCCTTTAAATCTACTTTTAATTAACTTGACCCTCTGGGGCATGATCTTGATCATTCACATGATATAAAAAAAAATGTGTATTGTTGTTACTTCAGAGGAAAGGTATTTATGAAAATGTAGTGCAATTGAGAAAATATGCTGCATGAAACATCAAATTTCCAGGGGCAGAAATTACAACCATGCAGAGGACAATTTTTCCTTCTATCAATCAGGGTGTAGTTCACACAGTGTGAAGTCCTCAAAGGCAATATCATAATAATTCAATCTGCTTCTCTTATTCCATATAAATTTGCTACGATTACTCCTCCCAATATTTCGAAGATTAGCCAACAGATGCCAAAAGTGTACTTGACTGGACTGAAATACAACTGAAAATATCACAGGAAATTCCCGGAGGACAGATTTTACATCTAGATTTCACACCTGTGCTATTAGTAGAGAATGCCCAATTTCAAAAAAATGATCTTATCAACAAGATGATTAAAATTTGCATAACACAAATTTAGGTTTGCCAAGCACAGAAGGTACACAGATGTACAGGAATAAACAGAAACATTTGATCTGATTTACCCCATTTACATCATCACACCTACACTGAATCTGAAGACGAATGTTAGTTTATTTTAGATGTTAGAACCAACAGTACAACCTTGTGCTGAATCAACATCATGCATATTAAAATCAGCAAGATATTTACACAATATACAAACATAAAAGGTTTTTCCGAAGAAACTTGCTATAGCAATATGTTTTTATTTCAGGGTGAAGCATGTTTTCGAGCTTTCCTTGTTTGATTTCGGTATCAGGAGGGTAAACAAGCGTGCAAACCAATCTCGTGTAATTGATCAAGCCCGATAAGCAAAACGGCATTGTGATAAATGTGTATTGTGTTTGTTAAAATTTCAGCGGTACTAACATTTGCCCAAGATATCAGTTTGCTCAGGTGTGCATTTGTAATCAAACTCTCATTACCTAGATTTGGCCTTATCGACCAGTGACAATGAAAAATCATGGCCAATGCAATCGCCAACAATTTATAATGAAATTTGGTGTTTGTATGAAATTTCGATTATGTTCTGCACAAAGATAAAAGCCTTATCGATCTGTGCAAAACGTACTGCAGATAGTTCTACTGAATGAAAAGTTGAAGAAAGTTATCAATGAATGGATTTGCAACCTCAATTACAAGATTTACTACTATACACACTCTCCCTTAATCATTAGTGACCCTGTTTCTTATCACCTAACCCCAATACATGCTAGTTGGGCTTTCACAGTTAATAACAGAATGAAGCTTCAATGCCAAGAAGAAGAATTTCATTTAATTCCATGTCCAACTTGTCAGTTTCTATTCTTGCATGGCTATGGAATTCTGTAACATTCTTTGTTTAACAATAAATTGTTACAATATAAATGCCAACATATCTTTAAAACGTATCTAAATTGTCTTGATCTTTAAAATTTAATGACTTTAATAGTTATATGCATGATCCTTCAAAACCATTTCAACAAATACGCATGAACAGCTTAAACACAAGATACATATAACATTTAACAAAATACCAGGGTTGTCTCTAAGACCCTGGAGGCGTGGAATTCCCCTGCCTATAATGACGTAATTACTCAGCTATTATTGCATTTCAAACACGATCTAGCTATAAGCTAAACCCCCCTTCTACTGTTCTATTTTTTCCTTAAACTTCAAATTTTAGAGACAACCCTGAAATACAATGTACATTCCATACACAACTGTATTATAAATTGATAGAAGTAATAAAGAAAATGTTGAGAAATTAAAACATGAATTCATCTTTATTTTCATATAAATAATTATTTTTTCAAGATAAAGTCTTCTTCACGGAAGCATTGTCTCACAAGCCCTACTTATTGATGGCTATTTTCTCAAGGTTATAATGTATCATTGGAACACAAATGGAATCCGACAATGTTTCAGAAATGGTAAAAGGCGTCTGTATATTTTTAAGAATTTCATTGGCAGCAATGGCAGAGTAGTCAACTTGCCATTGCTGTTAGGTTTTACAACCTTGTGTCATCACATTCACAATTATAAACCTTAAGCAAATTAAGCAAATTAATCTTAATAAAAAAAATCTGAAATCAAAATGACTGCCACCCCACCAAAGCATTCATGATTTCTTCACTGATAAAAGGAGCCCACCCTTTCTTTTGAAATGGAATGATTTATTGGATGCAATTGTGCAATTCAAAACAAAAATACAGATTCTGCAAGTCATAAGCTTGCCTATATAGCCCTTTGTGGTGTGAAAAAAAGAGGATAAAGTTTGCAAACGAAATTGACACCAGCAGAAGACATCTGCAGACGATATCCACAACTGTAACCAACGAAACCACAAATGTCTGTTTCATTTATTGTTTGAAATTAATGACCTTTGGGTTTTTCTCTGAAATGTAACCCAGTAACTCATCTAATTTCCTTCACAACTGGAAATCAACATAATGAATATATTTATACCATAATTACACAATTCAGCAAAAGTTAGAACATTCATGAAGACAACAGAATTAATACATATACCTTCTCAGAACTATGCCAGATGTATCAGCTGAGAAACAGGACACTAAACGTAATTTCAATGAAGCCTAAGTGGGGTCTGTCACCTTATATGCTCATAAATTTATCTTGTACACTTAATATGTTGAGGTATATTTCAAGTAAAATAAAAGGTACAAAAATTTATATACAACTCTCACTTTGTGTGATTATGTACTTTGAACTTAAGGTGAAACAAATGTTTTTTTTTAAAAGACAGATAAAAGGGCTATCTTATCATTGAAGATCAAATTTACATGGACTTCAACCTTAAAGGTCTCTGTCAGAGTGTACTAATTACTATTGTATGGTGTGTCTTCATTAATTCAAATGATGTTGAGTCCATTAAGTTTAAAGTTACTGAGGGGAGGAAAAAAAACATCTTGAAAAGACCTATTAGAATGTCAACTATATATCGTTTTGTACAAGGTTAAGTTTTGTTGGCTAGGCCACATAACATTTAGGAGGGTCCTATGCTGGGTGACATAGCAATAGATGTTTGAACTGTCCTCGCTATACCATTGTTCATGGTTTGTTTTAATCACTGGAGTGCATATACAGCTGACCGACTAAAATGTCTGCTCTTTTTAATGATTATTATATACTGTAGAAACACATATTTTCGTTGGGTCAAAATTTCGTTGTTTTTGAACCAAATAAAATTCCATTGGCATTTCATTTCGTCATATCGTAATCACTTTGTATTCATTCATACTTTGGTGAAAAATTTGTCATAGATTTAATTTCGTTGATTTATACTGCTAACAAAAATAACGAAATTAAATCCTCAACGAATATTTCTGCTTCTACAGTAGTATAACATTACAAGTTTATATCATTATCATAATATGATAAGTTAAAGTATTGACTTGGTATGAAGGCAACATATGATACATCGGAACTGAAGACACAAATGTTGCCCAAGCCCAAAGGCCGAGGACAACATTTCTGTCTGAAGGTCAGATAATCATACCGATTTGTCATACCCTTCACAACAGTTGCATGAATAATTTCATTAGACAAGTTGCAATCAGCCATTCATGTCGCACAGCGCTTTGGCAATTTTCATTACGCTGAGATCAGACAAAAATATTGTGACTCTTTTATGCTAAAATAGCAGACCGGTCAATAATAAATTTGTAATATATGAGTTAAATTTACATTTGTTTTGTTGCACTTTTTGTATGAATTATACATGTATATATAAGGGTATAACAATTTGCATTGATTGTTATTAGTCAAATATTTTAATTAAACAATATAAATCATCGATATCATATATATTTGACTACATATGTGTTACAAGAGTTTGTTGGCTTGGTCACATAACCTTAACAAGGGTCCTGATATGCTGGGTGACATAGCAATAAAGATGTTTGCCGCCGTTTTGCTTTTGATTTCATTTTCAAATTGTTAATGTTTTAAGAATTTGTTAACAATAACATTAAATAATAGGATACCAAAAACAAAACGATAACATTGTCTTCCCGCATCAGACTATCGCTAATGTGATGTGGTCTAGCTAACAAACTTTAACCTTTTACAAATAAATATACAGTTGACATTTTAAAATCTAATCACAAAATTATTGAAAATATGATTTA
Source organism: Magallana angulata (assembly GCF_025612915.1). Taxonomy (NCBI): domain Eukaryota; kingdom Metazoa; phylum Mollusca; class Bivalvia; order Ostreida; family Ostreidae; genus Magallana; species Magallana angulata. The sequence goes on along the minus strand of NC_069113.1, from coordinate 26,441,815 downwards.
CCATTGATTAATTTCTGGGTATTTTATTATAATCACAAAATTAGTACAAAAAAACACATTTGTGTGTTAACTGTTGGAATAAATGTTATATGGAACAAAAAAAAATTTTGACAACCTTGTTGGATGTTTGTTGTAACTTGTCACTAGTTCTCTGGTACTAATTTTGTGATTATAGTGATTATACAAAAAAAATACTTAGAAATTAAAACATCACTGGTAAACCATATTTTCATAGCTGTTTATGGTACCCTTAGTTTTTAGATTCCTATCCCTTGAATAACCATTCCTATCAAGCTGCATGTCCAGCACCTCTTGTTACCCTTTTAATTTAATTCAAACAAAACAATTGAGGGAATAAAATTTTCAATTTGAGAAATAAATTACATAGTATATATAATTTCATTTTTTCTGTAATTATCCCTATACCTTTAGAGATTATTTACATGATCCATAAAAGATGAATTCTGATCACTGTTTCAGCTCTATTAATACCTGTCTTTGAGTTTATATATATAAAATTATTCATGAATTCACAAAGGTACCTGTACACGAAGGAAAAAACCAAAAGTTTGTTGTCAATGTGTGCTTTCCGTTTTTCTTATATAAATATAGCCACAACCAGATTGATTGATCTCAAAATAGGCTATGGGGAGCATATTTCAAGCCTTAAAATAATCGAACAAAGGCAAAGTTTTACCAGGCAAATTGTTGCCTATGTGACATATGGCTTTTAGAAAGACACCAAAATGTTAACCCTTTATCAGGCTACACTTCATAAGTAACATTTTATTAAAAGAAATGAAGGAAACTGAAAGTTATCGTTTGAAGTAAAACATAATTTGCAAAAGATTTTTTTTTTCATTATTTCCTTTAAATGTGTTCTTGACCTAGCTTTATAATTGAAAAAGTATTTACATTTAATATATGTAAATACACATTTACTTTATAATATATATCTCATACCAACATGTAATATAAATTTCATACCAAACATTAATATTAATTTCAAACCTAAAATACTATTATTTCAAAATCTATGCAATGCAGGTGAAAAATTTAACAGGAATTCTGGTATTCAAAACTGTTACTCAGGAAAGCAAAGAAAACATTATCTGGCAAAGGTTTATCATACACAAAAAAGTAATGTACCGAAAAACATTGTAATCTTTTACTGTAGTTTCTAAAAAGATTGAAAAACTGTCATTCTCAATAAAAAATGAGAGAATGCTTTTTGCATGAAACACGACATGTCAATTTGAAAAGTTCAAAACTTTTGCACTGACTTTTCACATCCAAACACCTATCTTGGCAGAAAATACATCAAAAATGAAAGCATAATCCTAGTAAAATACCCCTAAAGTGCTGAAATAACTGAATTTACTGCAGTGAGATTAACATGTCACACCTGTAAAAGGTTTTAAGGCACAAAGCTCTATAACCGACAAGAGGAAACACTGGAGATGGCAGCCATAGAGCTGCTAAAAATGTCACTTGTGTAAGATACCCAAGTCAAACAAGAAAACCAGGCTATAGGATGACAAATTAATATGAAGTTTGCATTTCTCAGCAGATCTGCCAATAAGATATGTATGCACCTATTCTATCCACCTGAGAACATTTCTACAGAATTTGTGCAATAACTCTTGTAATTGGATCCAATGAACTCATCATGGAGTCTTACCTAATTTGTCTCTTCTCATAATGATGGGTATCTTCATAACTAAACTACTGTCACCTGCTGTGTCAGCCCTCTATTTAAATAATCAATTGCATCCAGGCTAAAACATTCCCTGATTTGAAATAATAGGTTTGGCTGGCCAATTACAGATAAAATTGCAAAAATGAGGGGATATGTCGAAAATTCAATACCCCTACAACCACAGGTACCGCAGTGCAAGATATCTGAAACCCGACCAATAGTTATTGAGCTCCACACTGCATTTCAGAATTTGTTTACGATTTGGCATTTTTCTGGACAGCTTGTCGATGGGGACCAAGCAGGTGCAATACTGAGGAGAGCAAGACAAAACTGTCCAGGCAAATTGTCCCACTTCAAACTTCTCAAGAAAGGGTCAAGCTATCCTTATAAAAATGCCTACCATTCTTAAAATCAGCAAGATTCCAGCTCTGTACACAATGCTATCACAAAGGATGTGTCAAAAAATTGATTTCATGAAATGACGAGTTGCTATTGAAATGATTTGTCAGATAAAGCATTCATTTGTTCGCATAAGGAGTCTCCATTCTCTTGTTGTTGTTGGTCAACAAAAATCCAGGTGCTACTGCTGTTATTCAGTTATCAAATCAAAAAACCATAAAAATAAAACAAGCATTTCAAAGAAATTCTAAAACATTTTTTAAGGGGGGGGGGGTTATACTTCAAAAGCTGTTTGATTTCCTCCAACCTTCTCAATTAATTTAAAGGAAATGACATTCATCAATTTATTTCACAAAACATGCCTCTGTGTTGTGCAACCAAGTAAATAAAGCATTGTTCATTGGATGAACTAGCCCATCTGTGGTCTAATAAAACATGAATAGGGAATGTCCCGATCATGTCCATGTATGGGACATCCTTGTTCACTGCATGTTAGGTCAACAGATTGTAATATTTGACAATATTTACTTTCTGTATGCATCAAATGCATTTTGTCAGCTTTCACATTCTTGAATTCCCAGCAACAAGTGATTGGCCAATATTAGCTTAATAATATATAGAAAGAGAGGATAAGAATGTTGTTTCGTCAGCCAGAAAGATAAATGTTTGCAATTTTCAACTAATGAAAGAGCAGAAAAATGTTAATTATTGACATTTATTTGTACACAGCACTGTAGCCTCAATTATATATTAGATTATAGGAAAATGACTGCAAACTAACACCTTCCCCTAAATGTTAGATAATTGCTTGACATAAAATATTCCATTTGAACCTGGCCTCTTGCAAGCAGACTTGTCTGCTTTGATTGATTTGGTAATTATGACACAAAAATTATAGGGGGTTTTATTTCCCAAAGATGTATTCCAATACCCCTCTTTTTCTTCCTTATTTCAACGAGTTGAATGACTGCAAGATTCTCTGATCTCAAATACTGATATTACATAATGTCTACCAAAATCTGAGCTCTGACTTTTTAACACAAGGAGTTGTTTGAGATTGATTGGAGTACACAGAAATTTAAATGAACAATGTCATCCAATACCAAAAGGAGAGATTGGGTGAGAAAAAAATATCTGAAGAAAAATCGTTGAGTATTATCACATATCACTCGATTTGCATTAAATACACAAATGCAACTGTTCATTTTGCCTGCAGGTGAAATGAAGTCAAATTGCTTGACCTATATCGGTCTGAAAATAAACCAAAATTAATACATAAATTGTACTTATTACAAGTAAATTACAGTGGTTTTCCTCCCAAATAATTGTATGATATTGATCAGAAATTTCCATCCATCTATCTGTTCATAACAGTTCCTCATAAAACAACAATAAAAAGTTCAGCCAGCATAACATTAGCAAATGGTTTCTGTAATGAGGATTCTATATCACAGATCCTGATAATTTGAAGAGTCAGTGTGACCTGTTGGGAATTATCAGGAAAGTAAATGATAATTGTACTATTCCATGGATGTGTGGAATGTTCCCACTGAGATGGAGAATTCGCCCTCAGATGCTGATAGAATCCATGGAAAATATTCCCTGTCATGTTTTTAAGCCTTAATCTTAATTAGAACAATAAGATGCAATGCTTTTAACTTCCAGCAAAAGAATATAGGTCACCTTCCAACTACATGTACCTTGACCTTTGATAATTTAAAATTGTAAATTGTTAGTACTCAATATTATAATTATTGATAAAACAATTAATCACTGAAAGGTTAAAAGGTTAATTTGCACTGACATTTAAATTGCATCTACTGATTTTTCAATTTCATGAAATAGATACTATATATATGGCATTTATTCCATCCATAATTGACAAACCACTATATGCATAACAATATTAATGAAAAGTTTTTCACATTTGAATTTAAACCTGATATGGAAATGGTTAAACTATATCAAAAGAATTTTAACACAAAAATTTCTTTAACTCCCACTTTCATGAAAAAAATTTTGAGAATTTTTTTTTGAAAAATGGGTCAAAGGTCAAAGCAATCTACAGAATTAATGGAGAGACCAAAACTGAAACTTTTTAAAAAGAAGCACATCACCATGACATTTTTTCAAATTTCAAGAAATATCAATTTTTATAAAAATCAAATTGTTTTACAATTCAATTTTAACCCAAAGCAACTATTTCACGTTCTTCTTTAAAATTCATTTAGAAAAGTAGATAAGTGTAGAAAAATAAAAGCTCTGTTTTTACATCTTATTTTATTTTGGACAGATCTTCAATTTAAAAATAACCCTTCCTGTTAAATCAGAGACAGGTTTATCAAAGGAGAATAGTGTTCTGAGCAAAGGAAAACAATGTGGTTAATATAAAACCTAATGTTTCTTTTATTACATCATGGGTCTTTGGGAATTATCTAAGTGTGAGAAGATATTTGAACTTTCGATGATAGTCAAGCATCTGGAAAGGAATCTATCTACCTGAGACCACAAGCTTGCATGTAAATTTGGCCACGATATCAAAGAATTATGAAAGAAATCGGTAGCAGTGTGCATCTGGCAAAGGGTGCAACAGAACGTTCGAGACAGAATGCTTATGATAGGAAAGATTTAAAAGTCCGCCGAAAGTGACCTCATTTCATATTACATAAAACATGGAAGTAAATATCAAAGAATGTACTGAACTGCTTCATTTCTTCCGTAATACAAGAGTACGAAATCATGTCTGCGGTCTTTTAAGTAACATTGAGGTGTCGCCCGAGGCATTAATTTGGAGTTTATATTACATACAAGAAGTATATGAACCACATATAAGCAAAAATAGCAAATGATAAGATCAAAGATTTTTCAAATATAAGAAACATTCTAATTTTGCTGTTTGATCATTGAATATATTTTCTTTTAAAGTTTGTGCTTCAAAATAGTCTAGTCTTTAATGTTATCAATAAATACACTAAAAGACCTTAAATTATTGGATTAATGAAACAAAAATCCACAAAAACTCTCAGTAGATAAACTGTAGCTTAAAAATATACCACTTCAAAGTTGATTTCCTTTTAACATCACTGCAACCATTGCCTATAAATACTGCAAAACCTTTTTGCACCTATCAAAAATGTACATACATATAATTCCTAATCAAAGATCAAAGTAAAATTATAAAATAATTTACAAACACTTTGGTCAACTTATTTTCAAAAGTATATATATAATTTATATATATATTTCAGGAATTGAAATTATTGAAGGATGAAAATTAAGTGAAATTATATAGTGTATATCGCGTACTACCTTCCCCACTCCTACATTCTGAACTGAGTTTTAATACTGGAGTTTTGCCCCAGAATTTTGCAAGAATACCTCAATATGTGTATTGATATTGCATACAAATTAAATAACTGGCTTCATAAATAAATACCTATCATCCCCATATGATGTCCTTTCACCTCCTCTTATATTTATTCAATATTTTTTTTTTGCACAATCATGGTCTGTGAATAATGGATCATTTTGTAAGGACTAATTTAAGTGTATGGACACTTGCAACAACAAAATGTTGAAAATTAGTGGAAGACAAATTGGAAAACTCTTTAATTTTGATCTCCTTACCCCTCTCTCTACTAGATAATCTGACTGATTGAGGGCTCCAATATAAGCCACCATCTGTAGCGGATAGTCGTAAGTGTCCCTCAACGTGGGCTTGGGCTTTGAAGACGTCTTCCAGTCGATGACACATGCACATCCCCTGCGCAAATCACAAAGAGTACAGCTGATTAATGAAATGTCGACTAATGCCTTCCTAAACCTGTTTTTCTTGCATTTTAATGAAGGATTTAATTCTTTACAATTCGTACAGTTCCCATCTGATTCAACAACAAAACTGGAAAAAAACCTCTCAAAGAGGCATTAATTATGACTCACATTCTTATATCACATTTGACAAAAGAATTAGTGCGTTTTTGTCATCAATAACAAGTCTAGTTTTTGTATTTTAATACCATATTTTCTGGACAATTAATAAACACATTCAGTTTATATCTAGTCATGCTTTTGATATACTGGGATATGACTAACAATTTTGCGATGATCTAATTTTCGGGTTTTTTTTGCGATCTCTTTTAAATCGCAAATGATTAAATACGCAGAAATTATATCCTGCATCATTTTCTATTAGAAACTCTTTTAATTGCAAAAAATAACTGACTCAAATTAAAAATGTATCAGATTTTCCCCCATCTTCACAAATATTGTGGCACACAAAAAAACCCCGGATATTCAGTATTGTGAAGAACATGTGGATATTTTATGGGCCAGTTTCACAGTTTTTGCATTAATTAACACAGTAATCTTAGCCAACCAAATTAATTCAGTTTAAATTGTCAGAATTCATGTGCAGAATTCAAGTAATCTTCTATTCATGCAAAATTAAGTGACTTACAAGACTTCAAAACATTTATATTATTCTGCACATAGTATATACCATAATTACATTTAACAAAACTTGAGACTGAAGTGGAGAATTTGGGTTGTTCTTTCTTGTAATGAAAACCCATTAGAAGCTAGCAATAGTTTAAGATGGAAAAATAAGTGGTCAAAGTAACTTCAACTATATACATGTACTATAATAGAATATTGTCAGCTAGGCTAAAAGGTCTAAAAAAAGAAATGCTTTTGAAAAATCGACAACAGACTCAAAAAAAAGTTTACATACAATTGAACTTTGACAGGCGAGCATTTTCTTATTTTTTCCTTTTTCTTTCAAAAAATGTGGGATCAGTAACTCCAATGAAAGTAATGTTATCTTCTGTGAATTGGGACATTATCTTCTTTCTTAATTAAAGTGGATACAAAAATCCTTAAAACCAACAATCATATTGAACCCCTTAAACCTGCCTTATCTTTGGAGCTCATCAAAATCATAAAAAAATTCTCCCTCTCTCTCTCTCTCTCTTTGAATTTTATCATTTTTTAACAAAAATACGTTAGCCATATCACAATAGAAGCATGGCTCAAGCCAAGTGCAATTTCTCTTTCTGACTATCTCTGAACCCAGGAAGGAACCCTAATCACTCAACAGTAGCAGAATCCCTGGGTGTCTGGACATGACATTTCTTGGCTACCACCACCTCTAATTATCCAATAATTTATCGCCTCACATGCAGCCATTTGCATTGAAACTGCAGCCACCTGCTGACAATTGAGATTTATATAAATGCATGTTTTGCTTGATAACTCATTCCTTCGCCTTTCATCATGCTGTTAAAGAATTGGAAGCGCAAGTTCAAAAATTACAGGTATCGGATATAAGCCAAGCATTTTGTGCGGTGCGGCAGTTCATTTCAAATTAATCATGCAAAGTTTGTTTGTTAATACTTCTTTTTTTCGAAAGAAAAAAAGATCAGGGAAAAAATCCTCTAGATTCTAAATCTGAAAGCAGCAGGTGTCTGCTATTTTTACGGAATTTCAAACATTGTTACTTTAATTTGGTAAATGAATAGTTTTATGTTCAGACTCCAAGTTGCATTATGCAATCTGATATAAATCTCCTCAACTTTAATTAGTCCGCCATCATTAACATTCATCCTCTCAAATTCTCTGGCCAAGAACGTCTCTATTTTCTTTCAGTCTAAATCAAGATTTACATCTACTTCTGAAATGGGTTTAATTACCTGCTAATCAAAATCTGACTCAGATATTTTCTACTGTAATAACATTAAAGAGACAAGAAAATCTCAAGCTGAACTTTGATCATTATTAAAATGATTTATTTACAAAAATATAGTTTTAATTTATGCACATATATTTGGTTTTTTAAAAACAAATGCATGTTATGATCTCATACACATTCTTGACTTGCAGTTGTGCATGGTTTTATAACTTAATCCTTTACATTAAGCATCTGGTCCATAGTCAAAATACAAACTGAATCTGTCCCAAAATGATGGTGTTTGCAAAAAATAGCTAGGTTACAGCAATGGTTTAGTTCTTTTTTAAATTTGTATAGTAGTATAGATGTTGATTTTCTAAAATTCAAATTCAATGTTCATTAAATGGCCATAATTGGTCCCACCCTAGGGTCTAAACCCCTAATTCAAGCACCATGAATTTCACAATTTTGGACATAACATGAATGACCCAGGTGACCAAAAAACTGTTCTTATTTATTTTCTAAAAATATACAAATAAACAAAAATACCAGCTGATTGAACTACGTATATCATAAAAAGGTCATATGAGGTCAAATCTTTGTATTGGCAAGGTCATTATCAAGGTCAACTTTTCCAACCTTTCAGCCTCTATATGTCTACTTTTCAGATCTCTGCATGTAGAAACAATAAATATGAAGTCTAAAAAGCTTTTATAGATCAGTTTACAAGATCTGTATGTGTTTTAATATGTACGTCCATTAATGTAATGGAATGTCAACTTTTTTTTATGGATTCTATGCATCAGAATTTCACTTTTAGAGCATCCTACTTCTGATATACAGTATCATCAATTAAGCTTCATACCAGTAAGTCAATATAGAAAGCATGCTCACAAGCTTCTAAAATTATTTCAAAAAACCTTAAATTGTAACCAACATCTAACAATGGAAAGTAGTTCACAAAGTCTGAAACCTATTTATTTTCATTAAGAGCAACATTTTATATAAAGAAGCAAGTGACACATTTAAACAAGCAATATAAATGACAGCAATGATGTACCAGCATCACACGAGTGGTTTTAATGTGACATCATTTGTCAAATCTTCTAAAAAGGAGTGGACTTTTCCTTTTGTATTTTCAGAAAGGAAGACAGATATCATATCTGAGAGCAAAGGTTATTATGTCAGAGATTTGTAACTTGAAGATTTCAGCCTGAAAATGTGCCAAGTAACTTGACAGAGCAATATATTACATCTTTGAAATGAAAATTGGACTGTCAAATGAAATATCTATCAGTAAAGTACAGAACCATTTTGCAAGGGGTGGATTTTACAAATTATTTTTTTCAAAGTATCCTTCATGTAACAATCCCTGTAACAATGAGATTGTTGGATTTCCAATAAATATACATGTTTTGTGAATCCCTAGCTTTCATAGCATGGAAATCATTATTATCCTTATATTTGATTTTTTGTGTGCGCCAGTGAACACTTATACACTGCAAATGAATTTCGACAGAACAATTGTTAAATCACAAAAAAAAAATGGTTTTATATTTCTAAAATCAAAATCTATTAAAAGAAACCCAGAGTCTGACATATTTTATAAAATTAAGTCCAAAATTTCACTGATTGTGTTGAAGTCTATTTAGTGACCCGGCTGATATTGTATTTAGAAGACCTGTACATTTCAAAAGATACAATACCTGCTTGTTTTAATAATTTAACACATTACAAATATTTCATTTTTTTCTTGCTGAGTATTCACTAAACAGGAAAAGGATTATAAAAATGACATTTCAAAAAAATTCTTTGAGTAACAAATCAGCTAGATTTTATACATGCATCTGAACTAAAAACAGAAATTTTTGTTAGCTAGATGTTAAAAACACCTGTTTATCATGAACTTACATCCAATATATATCCCAGAAACCCAGAATATACATGTATATCAGAATAATTTCCTGTAACACATGTAAAAGTAGAGAAATTTTAATAAGATATGTGAAAATAACTGATATATTTCAAAAGGACTTTGGAAAGTCTGTGTAAATTCTGCTCAGGTGAACTAAACTTGTCTGGATTAATTAACTTCCTTTTCCATGCTTCAACTGCATAATGAACCCAGGTATTAATTTCAGGAAACAACCAGAAACACTAGACATTTTCAAAGAATATGAGACACATCTCTGATAGCACTTTTGGCTCTTTTTTTGAAGAGCATCATCAAAAGCCTCCGAGATAGCTTTCTCCCCAGTAGACCAGGAGATGACTAATTGCATAATAGCTAGAGAGCTTCTTCAACACTTGTTTTGAAATGAAGATACCACTTAGGTGAATTCATCTAATTAATTAACCCTCTTTTCACTGATAAAGTCTAAGAATCTGGAAGAACTATTTTTGGCACATATATATCTAATCGATTTGAAAATCCAGAGAGCTTCATTTTTTTTTAACCCTCCTGATAATGTACGTCAGAAAGATAGTTTGTTACTCAATTACAACAATGTAAGTATTTTTGGTGCCCGTCTGCCACACGATTTGGGTACTTTCCAAACAAAAAAAATGCTAGGAAAAACATTTTGCATCTTTTAGAATTTCTATACTATGTGAAGACTTTGAAAATTGACAAACAACAAAGTATGGAAAATCTCTCAGTGCAAAAATATGGTGATGGGAGTAGTAAAAAATGAACTCTTGCATTACGAATGAATATCAAAGAAACATTCTCTAACAGAATGGAAGGGATAGCCAAAGGGAAGGCTCAAAATCCTACATGTATGCACCCATATAAACCAAGAATTCTGAATCTTCATTTTCTTGCAATTAATCATATTCATAGGTTTGGGGAAAACAATTTTGGTCGTTTATAAACAGGGTTGAATAGGATCAATTTGGGAGATTATAATATACCTATAAAACATTTTTTTGCCTGATGTCACTGGAGAGACATGACAAACATTTTTGTCACACAAGCTTCTAGCTTGCTGCATGGTAATTGGAATATTTGGGCTTGTAAAATGTATATATTTTTGATGACAGCCGACATCCAGGCGAAAAACCATAATACATTGCATTCGAATGATCAAAAAAGAGGAGAATCAGGAATGCTGTACCCAAACACAAATGACATTTGTCCATTTCCAATGTGTCCAAATTGGGTGGACAGGAATATTTCTCGATAAGAGAGAGACTACGGTGTGATAGATGGTTCAGCAAAGTTGAGATAATAGCAGCAATTTGTCAGCTCATCTATTTCTTCATGTCTCATTAGTCAGAGCTGAGAAAGTAAAATAACCAATCATGTCCGGTGGAAATCTTGACACCGCAGATAGTGTAAACAGATTGGGTGTCGTAGAGCCGGCCTGATTGCCACTTACCTCTGTGAAAAACTTGTCATCATCTGCATCTACTTACAGATTCGTTTCCCCCTAGAATGAATTTTGCTGCTTTGGTACTGGTTAATTAACTGTCGGAATTTACAGGAGCTGTTTTTGGTAGATTATCATCCAATTTTGAGATGACATTCACAGCAGCTTGGGTGCATGTCACTTGTCAGATATAATTTTCTACGTCATTTGTGAAAAAGAAAAAGAATGCTTGAAACAAAACTATAGAAATTTAAAGATTTAGATCACATCAAAAATGTTCTTCAATTCATTTTCTCTTGACTACTGAAAGGTTTTTACTTGCCAATGGACGTAAAAATCAAATTCCAAAAAGACAAAACTTAAAATATCAAAAATTATTTTGAAACTTTTGATCGAAATATTTTTGTATTTAAAGAAATTTCTATGCCAAAAATATATGAGGATTATAAATTCTTCATAAACAAATTATTCATAAGCTTTAAGAAATGTCATTTTTGTTCAACCAAGTTTGCATCATTCACACTAAGTTTTAAATGGGATAATCTCGTAAGTATCTTTCATACAAGCTGAATATATTCCTGCTTGATGACAATAAGGTGATCATATTATTAATGGTTTTAATCATTCAACTCCTGTGAGCTATTCAAATCTACATTAATTGCTTGCAGTTGGAACAAAAGGTTTAAAGCATTTGTAATTGAAAAATTACATCAACACGTTAATTATTTCATCTCGAGCAAAACCTTAAAGCTATCACATTGCATAATCCCAATATTCTTTATTCATAAAGAAAACTTTGTATCCTATAAAATTCACCTCGTAGTCAGAATTTCCTCACAGAAGAGAACATGTTGGCATCCAAGTATAGTAGCAAAGGTCCATTAATTAAAGTAGCATTTTAACTCAAAGTGACATTTCTTGATTACGAACATGAACTGTTTACCTATGAAGCAAAAATGGAATGGCAAAAAACCTACACTTACAACTGGCTGTTACATAATTTTCAATTTTGTTCAATTTCGCATTTGTTTGTATGTATATCAAGAGGCTAAAATACCTCTCAACATCTTACTGGTAGCTTTTATTTTTTAAAGTGCAATTTAAAAGGAAACAAAATTCTTCGCAGTGGTCTGGAACAATTTAGCTGCTTTTATTAGCACAATGATTTGAAAATTAAAGTCAAGGACTGAATTCTGGACACGTTATCCCCAGGGATTCAGGGTATCAAGACCTGATCACTATGCGGGAATCAACTGGGTCAATACTTGAGCTGAGGATGTTGAAAATGGAGCACTGCTCAATCTCAACAGACAGTAGAAGATTACATGTTCGTTAACCTACAAATCAGAGATATTCATTGACATAAAAATAAAAGCTGTTAGGAAAATGAAACATCCAACTTTCCATCAGTGAAGAAGATGGTATCATCATAAATATTGATGTAAAAATTGCAGATTACAGAAATAAATGTCAAGTTGTCTTTCATCTTTCATTACTTTTAATAAAAAACAGGTTTGATAATAGAATTATTTTCAATTATTTTTTAAGTATCCCATAATTGACTTTTTCCACATCAATGGATTCCTGTTTCTGAGTTATTTTTTTTCTTAATGAAGGAACATTGGATGATTTTTTTTTAATCTTGGTACAGCATTACAATATCATGTAACATCATACCAATAGACAGACCATAAATATATTTTTTATAATGAGTGAAATGATCAACAGATTCAGTTTTCATGGTGTATCAAATTGAAACTGTGGTGATGGATTTTAAATCCAAAATTACCAAAAGTTATCTATTAATGATGTGATAACTTATTTAAGATAGTGACCATCTCAAAGGGCCCTGCTTAAATAATTGACAATAGGATGAAAAGCATTTAAGAGAATTTTGCTTTGACCTTGACCTATAACTTATAAATTTTCCAGCTGGCATACAACTTTTATTTCAATCTCATTACCCCTTACATACAGACATTTTTGTTCAACTGAGCAAGATTAAGCAAATGGGAAATAATCTATTGTCTAAAACTGATTATAAAGAGATCTGGTATGACCTTCACATTGACTTGCTTCAATTATATATATAGTCACTGCATACCACTAGCCCAAAAGCTGTGTTAATGTGAAATAGGAGCCAAACAGGGCCAAGTGGAGAGTATATATATGCTCTGAAAAAAGAATTTTGCAAGATCTAATATGACCTTGACACTTGACCTACAAATATCATTCAACGTCACTGTACACCCTTTGATCGTAGGTTGCAATTTTAGAAAAGGGGGGGGGGGGTAAGAAAATAAAGTTGACCCAATAAACAAACAAAAATGTAATCGGACCATTCCCATTTACCAGATTCATTTACATATTTCAAGACATATCTCTCCTGGCAGGAAAGAATGTTTAGAAGCAATTACTCACGTGTAACATTGAAGAAATGATGGGGAGGGAAAGAACTACTGTTGAAAAAGTAATTAAAATGCACTTATTTACAGAGAAGACAAAAAATCTGACGACACAAAAAAACCTATGGCTGCATCAGTTTTAATTGTAATATGTAAAAACGCCCTTCATTCCAACCTCGAAGCATTCATACTGAACGACCCCCCTAGAGAATTTTCATTCACATGAATTGTATACATGAAACTGTTTTCCTGCACTTGGTATTGCATTGTTTGGTATGAAGCCAGATATAGAGCAACAACACCAGTGTTGAAGGAGTTGGATTCTGCGACATGATATTTAGGGAAATGGCTTAAAACATCAAACAACCAAAGGATGGGCCGCAAGCCATTCTAAATGAATGCTTCTGGAAGAAATCCTTCAATACGACCAAGATCTAGTATCAAAGAGAGCCCCTACAGACTTTTTTCATTTCTAACATTCATACCTCCTTGCTGTGACCACACACATATCTACAATTTACTTATACTTTTCAAAGATGCACGTTTCCCTTTATCTATGTTATTGTTAACTACCTGTACTTATCAATACATGTATTATTTTTTCAATCTATGTTGAGTGGATACAGGTACTTCATTTATCTTTTAATGAGGGGAGATATAGCATTTTACATTTTGATACATTTAAGATTTCGGTCCAAAATTATAATACAGAGCACTGCAAAAACTATTTTATTTTGAGATATGCAGGTTGTACCATATATTATAATTAAAAATTTCTGTGAATTATTGATTAGCTGGTATGGTAATAACCCCAAGCCATGTCCAATTCTCAGTAAAGTTGGATAACTCTTAATAAATCTAAAATATTCAGCCTTTATGTTGGAGAAGGACCCTCAAATTTACTGTGTTTTTATTACAACTCGCTGGACAAAAGTAAATAAAGTAAAAAAGTATCCTTTTAATTTTCAGTTTTAATTTTATGTGCCGTATTAAATAAAGAAGAACAAACACTATCTAATAATCTTTAGTATGATGATAATCAATGGGATAAAGATTAAAGAACTTGAATACCACAAGACCAAAAGAGTTATTCTTCTTTAGATTCATACCTGTAAATGGCAAGGCAATCAAATATGCCCCTGTAATGTAGATATGGGTGAACCACATTATCCTCCAGGGAGTACACATGTTCTAGCGCTGGTAAGACAAGCTGAAGACTCTTCCAGTATCCCTCAATGTTTGGGGTAACCTCTAAAGGTTCCTCCAAGAGTTTCTGTTGTATGGCATAGTGCAGCTTGTGTCCTTTTTCAAAGTTTTCTGCAAAAAGAATTTGTTATCTCAATACTGTATACAGTGTATATACTAATATAGCATTTTGAACATCAAAACATATTTTCAACTAAAGTACTGGTATATCATCTAACTATAGATTTTATGATATTTTAAACCAAGTTTTCCAGAGATATAACCTCTGGAATAAATTTAAAGAGATCTGCTATGACCTTCACCATTGACCTCGAAATGTGGTTCAAACTTAATGCACATCCTTTACCCACAAGCAGTATGTAATATAGTACAGGTACCGGTATATGAAGTATGAGCCAGATAGGACAAAGGAAAGAGAATATTTTTAAAATGAAATGAATTATATTTTTTACAACGATTGGCAAACAAGTTCTACAACTTTTATCAATATCTCTCGTTGGCAAGGAGAGAATATTTGGTCCAGACACAGATTTTCAGAGGTCTGATAGGACCTTGGCTTCTTTCCAAGAAACTTTGTTCAAGGCAACTACACATCTTTTACCAAAAGGCACCCTAGAGGTGAAGCATGAGCTAGATTGGACCAAGGGTAGATAAAATATGCAAGTTTTGGATGGACAAAGGAGTAAAGGGCACTAGCTGCTTCACCCTGAAACTTATGGGGGCCTCTTAGTGGCCTCCACACCCCCATCCCCTGCCTCTAAAAAAATCATTCTGCCTTATCAACAAGGTGATTTAGAGAACTTTAAAAGTATTAACACTTTTCTTTTCATATTAATTAACTTCAACATACTGCATGGTATAATTAACCTTTCTGGTATTCTTCGAACCCTTGGACTCCCAATTCTTCCACCATCCTTAACTTCCACTGCTCAAGAATGAACTTCTGGTAGTCTGTCTGAGTTGCACTGATAATGCGAGTGACTGCCGGCAAGTTTCTTAAATTCATTTCCTGCACAAAGCTTGTGAACCTCTCTAGATACTCCTCCTGCTCTGGAACCAGAGGTTGTGAAAGTTTCACATTCTTTATAAAAGCAAGAGTTTCAGCTTCATCATCTGTTAAACTTCGCAAAGCCTGCATGACCTTTCTGGTCAAAAGTGGTTGATTTGCAACAGGTGCCTTCTTCCTTTGAATCACAACTGGTTCTGCGGTTTCAATTTCTAGTTCACTAGCAATATCAGAAGATGGAGAAGATTTTTTTTGTTCATTTCTATTCCTTTCACTCTCGTATTTTTTATCAGCAATGATTCCCGAGGATCCCTGTTGGGTCCTCTTTGTTGGACTAGACTTCGAACTCTTGGGGAGACTGTCATTAAGTTGGGAGTCATTATCTTTGGCATTTCTGATGATAGATGCTATAACATCTTGAACACTTTCTTGCTGACTGGAATAGTCATAGTTCTGTATGAACAACAATTTGGATGAACTGCATTTAGAAAGACAACATAGCCTTCTCAATCCTAGGCCAAGGGTTAACATCTTTGAATTCTAGCTGCTAAACATCTTCAGTCTCTAGAAAAATAAAAATGTGATTAACATATAAAATGTAATGTACTAACTTATACATAAAAGAGCAATTTTGTTTTTATTCTCAACATTCCTTTAATCTTCAATCATTTTTAAATTTCTTTTCGTTCAAATTCAGTGTCTAAGATTCATGACTATAGAAATAGCAAACCAGGATTTTTCAAAAAGCATTACATTTCCCGATTTTATTATGTACTCCAATTTCTCATTATTCTATTCTGAAAATGAGTTGTTATATGGTATCTGTTTGGCTTTCTGAGACACAGTGAGTCAGCAGATAAATAGATCTTGTCTGATCATTGATATATAAATATTCTTTTCTTTTTCTACAATACTTCTGTCATCACTTAAATTGATACAAATATTTTTTCTAGTACTATTATATGCTTTAATTTTCAATGCCAAACTGAAATTTTTTCATTTAATTGCATGCACAATCAATTACTGAAATTTTTTCATTTAATTGCATGCACAATCAATTACTAATATCAATATACATGTAATTAATCTGTGTGTGAAATTAATGTTACTATCCATATTTAATAATAATATTGCTATATGGTTTAAATTCACTTGCACTTATTTTTGGGCATACTTCAAATTTGATCAAGATTTTAATCCACTTAAAGTGGATTAAAATAATTTAACAAAGCAAGGTTAGAAAGACCTTTAAAAAATTGGGTTACTTCAATCTAAAACATAGGTAATCATAGATTACTAAGCTCACCGAGACGGAGCATCACCCTTATGAGACATCACCTTCATAAGACCACCTTTATCATTTTATATGAAAATCATACTTTATGATCTTGGATATTCATGGATTCTGTTTTGACAAAATATTGTATATCATCTGATAATTTTTTTTATGATAATCATATGTTCATATGTTAATCAATTCAATGATATAAAATTAAATATTGCATCATGTCGTATTTATAATATATATCATATAATACAATAAAATACTGTAATAAACAATAATGAGATATGATATTGCAACGTTGATATGACATTGTATTGTGTTATACCTTATTGTATTTGATCACATAATACAATATCATAAAATATAATACAATATAGTATTATATTACAATATCATATTACATAATACATCATAACACTGAAACATGATATTATATTGTATAATATAGTACAATATTGTATTGAATGACACTGAAACATATTTGATACATTATATGATATTATATCATATAATACAATATAATTTGATTCCAACATTGTATCTTATCAAATGATACAATATTATGTGATAAAGTAAAATATTATAAAATACATTATTATATTATACATATTGTATCATATGACACATAATATATATTACAATATCATATAATACAATTTCATGTGATATGATAATATATCATATAAACCAATATCATATCATACAATATCGTATGATACAATATAATATAATATTACAATATCATATAATACAATTTCATGTGATATAATTCTATATTACTGAAACCAATATCATATTATAAATATTGTATGATACAATATTATAGAATATACAATATTGTATCATAGGATACAATATAATATTTTGCAATATCTTATGTAATTGTATCATTTGATAAAATAATAAATTAAAAATACAATATAATATTATACAATATTGTATCATAATATACAATACATTAAATAACAATATCATGATACAATATCTTATCATAAAATATCAAAAAAATTGATACAATATCATATCGTATCGTATAACTTTTTATAATATAACATATTATATTATATTGTATCATATATATCATACAATACTATATCATAGGAATCATGTTTTATCATTTATCAACAAACACATCTATCTATCGATCTGGTTTGAGTGAGGTAGGAGATTTCTTTAGCATCCTTGATAATGGAGATAGGCTCTGCATCTGAAGCAACCTCTGCGTTTAATTTATAATAAAGTTAAATCAACTATGCAAGCTTTCATCTATAAAACATGTGATCTGTTCCAAAAAACTAAACCTCATCCAGCATCCGAAACCTATGACTAAGATTAAGCATTCAAGCCCATCAGGTGCATCGGTATCATAAGACACATCATCCATGCAAGTTTGGTGAAGTTTGGACCAGTAATAACTAAGATATCTTCATCAGAGGGCACTACCAATTAAAACCATTACTTCCTCCAGCATCCGCAACCTATGGCTCAGATTCAGCAACCTTGCCTGTCAGGTGCATCTGTATCATAAGACACACCATCCATTCAAGTTTGGTGAAGTTAGGACCTGTAACAACTAAGATTAATTTTTTAGCATCCTTGATAATGGAGATCAAGCTCTGCATCTGAAGCTACCTCTGCGATTCATTCATATTACAGTTAAATCAACTATGCAAGTTTGAAATAGTACTATAATCTATTAAACATGTGACCTGTTCCAAAAAACTTAACTTTATCCAGCATCCGAAACCTATGGCTCACACTCAGCATTCAAGCCTGTCAGGTTCATCAGTATCATAAGACACACCATCCATGGAAGTCTGGTAAAGTAAGGACAAGTAATAACAAAGATATCATCATCAGAGGGCACCTGTTTCAAAAACTTGATTTAACCAGCTCTTAAAACCTTAACCTCCTCCAGCATCCGAATCCTATTGCTCAGATTCAGCATTCAAGCTTATCAGGTGCATCAGTATCATAAGACGCACCATCCATACAAGTTTGGTGAAGTTAGGACCAGTAGTAACTAAGATATAATCATCAGAGGGCACCTGCAACAAAAACTTTAACCAGCTCTAAAAACCTTAACCTCTTCCAGCTTCCGAAACCTTTTGCTCATATTCAGCATTCAAACTTGTCAGGTGCATCAGTATCATAAGACGCATCATCCATACAAGTTTGGTGAAGTTAGGACCAGTAGTAACTTAGATATTGCTATCAATGGGCACCTGCAACAAAAACTTTAACCTGCTCCAAAAACCTTAACCTCCTCCAGCATCCGAAACCTATAGCTCAGAATCAGCACTCAAACCTGTCTGGTGCATCGGTATCATAAGACACATCATCCATGCAAGTTTGGTGAAGTTTGGACCAGTAATAACTAAGATATCTTCATCAGAGGGCACTACCAATTAAAACCATTACTTCCTCCAGCATCCGCAACCTATGGCTCAGATTCAGCAACCTTGCCTGTCAGGTGCATCTGTATCATAAGACACACCATTCAAGTTTGGTGAAGTTAGGACCTGTAACAACTAAGATTAATTTTTTAGCATCCTTGATAATGGAGATCAAGCTCTGCATCTGAAGCTACCTCTGCGATTCATTCATATTACAGTTAAATCAACTATGCAAGTTTGAAATAGTACTATAATCTATTAAACATGTGACCTGTTCCAAAAAACTTAACTTTATCCAGCATCCGAAACCTATGGCTCACACTCAGCATTCAAGCCTGTCAGGTTCATCAGTATCATAAGACACACCATCCATGGAAGTCTGGTGAAGTAAGGACAAGTAATAACAAAGATATCATCATCAGAGGGCACCTGTTTCAAAAACTTGATTTAACCAGCTCTTAAAACCTTAACCTCCTCCAGCATCCGAATCCTATTGCTCAGATTCAGCATTCAAGCTTATCAGGTGCATCAGTATCATAAGACGCACCATCCATACAAGTTTGGTGAAGTTAGGACCAGTAGTAACTAAGATATAATCATCAGAGGGCACCTGCAACAAAAACTTTAACCAGCTCTAAAAACCTTAACCTCTTCCAGCATCCGAAACCTTTTGCTCATATTCAGCATTCAAACTTGTCAGGTGCATCAGTATCATAAGACGCATCATCCATACAAGTTTGGTGAAGTTAGGACCAGTAGTAACTTAGATATTGCTATCAATGGGCACCTGCAACAAAAACTTTAACCTGCTCCAAAAACCTTAACCTCCTCCAGCATCCGAAACCTATAGCTCAGATTCAGCACTCAAACCTGTCTGGTGCATCGGTATCATAAGACACATCATCCATGCAAGTTTGGTGAAGTTTGGACCAGTAATAACTAAGATATCTTCATCAGAGGGCACTACCAATTAAAACCATTACTTCCTCCAGCATCCGCAACCTATGGCTCAGATTCAGCAACCTTGCCTGTCAGGTGCATCTGTATCATAAGACACACCATCCATTCAAGTTTGGTGAAGTTAGGACCTGTAACAACTAAGATTAATTTTTTAACATCCTTGATAATGGAGATCAAGCTCTGCATCTGAAGCTACCTCTGCGATTCATTCATATTACAGTTAAATCAACTATGCAAGTTTGAAATAGTACTATAATCTATTAAACATGTGACCTGTTCCAAAAAACTTAACTTTATCCAGCATCCGAAACCTATGGCTCACACTCAGCATTCAAGCCTGTCAGGTTCATCAGTATCATAAGACACACCATCCATGGAAGTCTGGTGAAGTAAGGACAAGTAATAACAAAGATATCATCATCAGAGGGCACCTGTTTCAAAAACTTGATTTAACCAGCTCTTAAAACCTTAACCTCCTCCAGCATCCGAATCCTATTGCTCAGATTCAGCATTCAAGCTTATCAGGTGCATCAGTATCATAAGACGCACCATCCATACAAGTTTGGTGAAGTTAGGACCAGTAGTAACTAAGATATAATCATCAGAGGGCACCTGCAACAAAAACTTTAACCAGCTCTAAAAACCTTAACCTCTTCCAGCATCCGAAACCTTTTGCTCATATTCAGCATTCAAACTTGTCAGGTGCATCAGTATCATAAGACGCATCATCCATACAAGTTTGGTGAAGTTAGGACCAGTAGTAACTTAGATATTGCTATCAATGGGCACCTGCAACAAAAACTTTAACCTGCTCCAAAAACCTTAACCTCCTCCAGCATCCGAAACCTATAGCTCAGATTCAGCACTCAAACCTGTCTGGTCCATCGGTATCATAAGACACATCATCCATGCAAGTTTGGTGAAGTTTGGACCAGTAATAACTAAGATATCTTCATCAGAGGGCACTACCAATTAAAACCATTACTTCCTCCAGCATCCGCAACCTATGGCTCAGATTCAGCAACCTTGCCTGTCAGGTGCATCTGTATCATAAGACACACCATCCATTCAAGTTTGGTGAAGTTAGGACCTGTAACAACTAAGATTAATTTTTTAACATCCTTGATAATGGAGATCAAGCTCTGCATCTGAAGCTACCTCTGCGATTCATTCATATTACAGTTAAATCAACTATGCAAGTTTGAAATAGTACTATAATCTATTAAACATGTGACCTGTTCCAAAAAACTTAACTTTATCCAGCATCCGAAACCTATGGCTCACACTCAGCATTCAAGCCTGTCAGGTTCATCAGTATCATAAGACACACCATCCATGGAAGTCTGGTGAAGTAAGGACAAGTAATAACAAAGATATCATCATCAGAGGGCACCTGTTTCAAAAACTTGATTTAACCAGCTCTTAAAACCTTAACCTCCTCCAGCATCCGAATCCTATTGCTCAGATTCAGCATTCAAGCTTATCAGGTGCATCAGTATCATAAGACGCACCATCCATACAAGTTTGGTGAAGTTAGGACCAGTAGTAACTAAGATATAATCATCAGAGGGCACCTGCAACAAAAACTTTAACCAGCTCTAAAAACCTTAACCTCTTCCAGCATCCGAAACCTTTTGCTCATATTCAGCATTCAAACTTGTCAGGTGCATCAGTATCATAAGACGCATCATCCATACAAGTTTGGTGAAGTTAGGACCAGTAGTAACTTAGATATTGCTATCAATGGGCACCTGCAACAAAAACTTTAACCTGCTCCAAAAACCTTAACCTCCTCCAGCATCCGAAACCTATAGCTCAGATTCAGCACTCAAACCTGTCTGGTGCATCGGTATCATAAGACACATCATCCATGCAAGTTTGGTGAAGTTTGGACCAGTAATAACTAAGATATCTTCATCAGAGGGCACTACCAATTAAAACCATTACTTCCTCCAGCATCCGCAACCTATGGCTCAGATTCAGCAACCTTGCCTGTCAGGTGCATCTGTATCATAAGACACACCATCCATTCAAGTTTGGTGAAGTTAGGACCTGTAACAACTAAGATTAATTTTTTAACATCCTTGATAATGGAGATCAAGCTCTGCATCTGAAGCTACCTCTGCGATTCATTCATATTACAGTTAAATCAACTATGCAAGTTTGAAATAGTACTATAATCTATTAAACATGTGACCTGTTCCAAAAAACTTAACTTTATCCAGCATCCGAAACCTATGGCTCACACTCAGCATTCAAGCCTGTCAGGTTCATCAGTATCATAAGACACACCATCCATGGAAGTCTGGTGAAGTAAGGACAAGTAATAACAAAGATATCATCATCAGAGGGCACCTGTTTCAAAAACTTGATTTAACCAGCTCTTAAAACCTTAACCTCCTCCAGCATCCGAATCCTATTGCTCAGATTCAGCATTCAAGCTTATCAGGTGCATCAGTATCATAAGACGCACCATCCATACAAGTTTGGTGAAGTTAGGACCAGTAGTAACTAAGATATAATCATCAGAGGGCACCTGCAACAAAAACTTTAACCAGCTCTAAAAACCTTAACCTCTTCCAGCATCCGAAACCTTTTGCTCATATTCAGCATTCAAACTTGTCAGGTGCATCAGTATCATAAGACGCATCATCCATACAAGTTTGGTGAAGTTAGGACCAGTAGTAACTTAGATATTGCTATCAATGGGCACCTGCAACAAAAACTTTAACCTGCTCCAAAAACCTTAACCTCCTCCAGCATCCGAAACCTATAGCTCAGATTCAGCACTCAAACCTGTCTGGTGCATCGGTATCATAAGACACATCATCCATGCAAGTTTGGTGAAGTTTGGACCAGTAATAACTAAGATATCTTCATCAGAGGGCACTACCAATTAAAACCATTACTTCCTCCAGCATCCGCAACCTATGGCTCAGATTCAGCAACCTTGCCTGTCAGGTGCATCTGTATCATAAGACACACCATCCATTCAAGTTTGGTGAAGTTAGGACCTGTAACAACTAAGATTAATTTTTTAACATCCTTGATAATGGAGATCAAGCTCTGCATCTGAAGCTACCTCTGCGATTCATTCATATTACAGTTAAATCAACTATGCAAGTTTGAAATAGTACTATAATCTATTAAACATGTGACCTGTTCCAAAAAACTTAACTTTATCCAGCATCCGAAACCTATGGCTCACACTCAGCATTCAAGCCTGTCAGGTTCATCAGTATCATAAGACACACCATCCATGGAAGTCTGGTGAAGTAAGGACAAGTAATAACAAAGATATCATCATCAGAGGGCACCTGTTTCAAAAACTTGATTTAACCAGCTCTTAAAACCTTAACCTCCTCCAGCATCCGAATCCTATTGCTCAGATTCAGCATTCAAGCTTATCAGGTGCATCAGTATCATAAGACGCACCATCCATACAAGTTTGGTGAAGTTAGGACCAGTAGTAACTAAGATATAATCATCAGAGGGCACCTGCAACAAAAACTTTAACCAGCTCTAAAAACCTTAACCTCTTCCAGCATCCGAAACCTTTTGCTCATATTCAGCATTCAAACTTGTCAGGTGCATCAGTATCATAAGACGCATCATCCATACAAGTTTGGTGAAGTTAGGACCAGTAGTAACTTAGATATTGCTATCAATGGGCACCTGCAACAAAAACTTTAACCTGCTCCAAAAACCTTAACCTCCTCCAGCATCCGAAACCTATAGCTCAGATTCAGCACTCAAACCTGTCTGGTGCATCGGTATCATAAGACACATCATCCATGCAAGTTTGGTGAAGTTTGGACCAGTAATAATTAAGATATCTTCATCAGAGGGCACTACCAATTAAAACCATTACTTCCTCCAGCATCCGCAACCTATGGCTCAGATTCAGCAACCTTGCCTGTCAGGTGCATCTGTATCATAAGACACACCATCCATTCAAGTTTGGTGAAGTTAGGACCTGTAACAACTAAGATTAATTTTTTAGCATCCTTGATAATGGAGATCAAGCTCTGCATCTGAAGCTACCTCTGCGATTCATTCATATTACAGTTAAATCAACTATGCAAGTTTGAAATAGTACTATAATCTATTAAACATGTGACCTGTTCCAAAAAACTTAACTTTATCCAGCATCCGAAACCTATGGCTCACACTCAGCATTCAAGCCTGTCAGGTTCATCAGTATCATAAGACACACCATCCATGGAAGTCTGGTGAAGTAAGGACAAGTAATAACAAAGATATCATCATCAGAGGGCACCTGTTTCAAAAACTTGATTTAACCAGCTCTTAAAACCTTAACCTCCTCCAGCATCCGAATCCTATTGCTCAGATTCAGCATTCAAGCTTATCAGGTGCATCAGTATCATAAGACGCACCATCCATACAAGTTTGGTGAAGTTAGGACCAGTAGTAACTAAGATATAATCATCAGAGGGCACCTGCAACAAAAACTTTAACCAGCTCTAAAAACCTTAACCTCTTCCAGCATCCGAAACCTTTTGCTCATATTCAGCATTCAAACTTGTCAGGTGCATCAGTATCATAAGACGCATCATCCATACAAGTTTGGTGAAGTTAGGACCAGTAGTA
Organism: Magallana angulata; assembly: GCF_025612915.1. Classification (NCBI taxonomy): domain Eukaryota; kingdom Metazoa; phylum Mollusca; class Bivalvia; order Ostreida; family Ostreidae; genus Magallana; species Magallana angulata. The sequence continues at coordinate 26,416,812 of NC_069113.1, read as the reverse complement.
ACTTAGATATTGCTATCAATGGGCACCTGCAACAAAAACTTTAACCTGCTCCAAAAACCTTAACCTCCTCCAGCATCCGAAACCTATAGCTCAGATTCAGCACTCAAACCTGTCTGGTGCATCGGTATCATAAGACACATCATCCATGCAAGTTTGGTGAAGTTTGGACCAGTAATAACTAAGATATCTTCATCAGAGGGCACTACCAATTAAAACCATTACTTCCTCCAGCATCCGCAACCTATGGCTCAGATTCAGCAACCTTGCCTGTCAGGTGCATCTGTATCATAAGACACACCATCCATTCAAGTTTGGTGAAGTTAGGACCTGTAACAACTAAGATTAATTTTTTAACATCCTTGATAATGGAGATCAAGCTCTGCATCTGAAGCTACCTCTGCGATTCATTCATATTACAGTTAAATCAACTATGCAAGTTTGAAATAGTACTATAATCTATTAAACATGTGACCTGTTCCAAAAAACTTAACTTTATCCAGCATCCGAAACCTATGGCTCACACTCAGCATTCAAGCCTGTCAGGTTCATCAGTATCATAAGACACACCATCCATGGAAGTCTGGTGAAGTAAGGACAAGTAATAACAAAGATATCATCATCAGAGGGCACCTGCAACAAAAACTTGATTTAACCAGCTCTTAAAACCTTAACCTCCTCCAGCATCCGAATCCTATTGCTCGGATTCAGCATTCAAGCTTATCAGGTGCATCAGTATCATAAGACGCACCATCCATACAAGTTTGGTGAAGTTAGGACCAGTAGTAACTTAGATATTGCTATCAATGGGCACCTGCAACAAAAACTTTAACCTGCTCCAAAAACCTTAACCTCCTCCAGCATCCGAAACCTATAGCTCAGATTCAGCACTCAAACCTGTCTGGTGCATCGGTATCATAAGACACATCATCCATGCAAGTTTGGTGAAGTTTGGACCAGTAATAACTAAGATATCTTCATCAGAGGGCACTACCAATTAAAACCATTACTTCCTCCAGCATCCGCAACCTATGGCTCAGATTCAGCAACCTTGCCTGTCAGGTGCATCTGTATCATAAGACACACCATCCATTCAAGTTTGGTGAAGTTAGGACCTGTAACAACTAAGATTAATTTTTTAACATCCTTGATAATGGAGATCAAGCTCTGCATCTGAAGCTACCTCTGCGATTCATTCATATTACAGTTAAATCAACTATGCAAGTTTGAAATAGTACTATAATCTATTAAACATGTGACCTGTTCCAAAAAACTTAACTTTATCCAGCATCCGAAACCTATGGCTCACACTCAGCATTCAAGCCTGTCAGGTTCATCAGTATCATAAGACACACCATCCATGGAAGTCTGGTGAAGTAAGGACAAGTAATAACAAAGATATCATCATCAGAGGGCACCTGTTTCAAAAACTTGATTTAACCAGCTCTTAAAACCTTAACCTCCTCCAGCATCCGAATCCTATTGCTCAGATTCAGCATTCAAGCTTATCAGGTGCATCAGTATCATAAGACGCACCATCCATACAAGTTTGGTGAAGTTAGGACCAGTAGTAACTAAGATATAATCATCAGAGGGCACCTGCAACAAAAACTTTAACCAGCTCTAAAAACCTTAACCTCTTCCAGCATCCGAAACCTTTTGCTCATATTCAGCATTCAAACTTGTCAGGTGCATCAGTATCATAAGACGCATCATCCATACAAGTTTGGTGAAGTTAGGACCAGTAGTAACTTAGATATTGCTATCAATGGGCACCTGCAACAAAAACTTTAACCTGCTCCAAAAACCTTAACCTCCTCCAGCATCCGAAACCTATAGCTCAGATTCAGCACTCAAACCTGTCTGGTGCATCGGTATCATAAGACACATCATCCATGCAAGTTTGGTGAAGTTTGGACCAGTAATAACTAAGATATCTTCATCAGAGGGCACTACCAATTAAAACCATAACTTCCTCCAGCATCCGCAACCTATGGCTCAGATTCAGCAACCTTGCCTGTCAGGTGCATCTGTATCATAAGACACACCATCCATTCAAGTTTGGTGAAGTTAGGACCTGTAACAACTAAGATTAATTTTTTAGCATCCTTGATAATGGAGATCAAGCTCTGCATCTGAAGCTACCTCTGCGATTCATTCATATTACAGTTAAATCAACTATGCAAGTTTGAAATAGTACTATAATCTATTAAACATGTGACCTGTTCCAAAAAACTTAACTTTATCCAGCATCAGAAACCTATGGCTCACACTCAGAATTCAAGCCTGTCAGGTTCATCAGTATCATAAGACACACCATCCATGGAAGTCTGGTGAAGTAAGGACAAGTAATAACAAAGATATCATCATCAGAGGGCACCTGCAACAAAAACTTGATTTAACCAGCTCTTAAAACCTTAACCTCCTCCAGCATCCGAATCCTATTGCTCAGATTCAGCATTCAAGCTTATCAGGTGCATCAGTATCATAAGACGCACCATCCATACAAGTTTGGTGAAGTTAGGACCAGTAGTAACTAAGATATAATCATCAGAGGGCACCTGCAACAAAAACTTTAACCAGCTCTAAACCTTAACCTCTTCCAGCATCCGAAACCTTTTGCTCATATTCAGCATTCAAACTTGTCAGGTGCATCAGTATCATAAGACGCATCATCCATACAAGTTTGGTGAAGTTAGGACCAGTAGTAACTTAGATATTGCTATCAATGGGCACCTGCAACAAAAACTTTAACCTGCTCCAAAAACCTTAACCTCCTCCAGCATCCGAAACCTATAGCTCAGATTCAGCACTCAAACCTGTCTGGTGCATCAGTATCATAAGACACACCATCCATGCAAGTTTGGTGAAGTACGGACCAGCAGTAACTAAGATATTGCTATCAAAGGGCACCTGCAACAAAAACTTTAACCTGGTCCAACAACCTTAACCTCCTCTAGCATCTGAAATTTAGGACCCAGATTCAGCATCCAAGTCTTTCAAGTCCATAAGTAGGTCTAGATGCATCATCCATGCAAGTTTGGTGAAGACAGGACAAGTAATAGCTTAGATACAGGACCTGCAACAAAAACTTTAACCAGGTCCGGACGCCGACGCCGAGGGTATAGCATAAGCTCTCCTTGACTTCGTCTCGGTGAGCTAATAAAAATCATCAATGTAACATATTTTATCAAGCAAATAAAAGAATTAATTTATTTTTGTTGATATATATATATATTGCCATAAATGCAACAAAATAAAAGTATAGAATGAATCTTATCAAAAACCCTGAACCTTTCATAAATGTTTGATGCATTATCGACTCCAATAACTTACATGATAGAAAGAATAAAAAAAACTTTATCATAAACATTGCAAATGAATCAATCGATCAACCATTCAGGACTTTAAATCTCTCATGAATGTACTCGTAACTGCAAGCAGATAACATTCAAAAATTAAATATAAGTGATTGTTTCAACAGAAAAACTGTGTTGATTTGTTTTTAATGCATTTTTTACGCTGTTCTTTATCTTTTTTTTACATTTATAATTAACAACATTTCCTCTATTTACAATGAATGCATGGTAAATGTATACTGGTGTATAAGTTATCACCGTTGTGACAAAAACAGTGATATATTTTATCATAGATTAGTTTGACATATGAATGCATATTATTGATTGCATATTTAAAGCTATGTCATAAAATATTGTTTGAATAGGAACAAAACATGAAATGTAAACATATTATAACTTTTTAAGTTTTTATGTAATTAGTGCGTGTTGAACACGTGACAATCTGTACACATGGATTGACATTGAAAAGGCATACGTATAAAAGGCAAAGTATATGAAAGTAATTTGTATATAAAGCTAACTGTAAGTAAACATACTTTATTTGTTCGGGCTTTGCTGCTGTCATCCAGTTGACATTTTCCCACCAAATTTTTCCATCTCAAGTAGAACCAACAAATGTTTAGTTCCGTATATCACTCAACACCTCAAAACATCTTCATTTTCAATAAAATACCTGAAATATCATCAAATAAATAATCATAAATCAAAATATTTTGTTAAATTTATCTATAAGATTTCTTGTGTAGAATATCAACAAAAGCCATTTGTACGAAAATAAGCTTTCTCAAAAAATTTCAAAATGGCGTCCAAAAGTAAGACCATGAAAAAAGCAGTATCAAAAGAAGATTTGAAGCGTCTCATGAAAGAAAAACAGGCGTCTAAAGACAACAAAACTAAAGTGACACACCCCCTTGCTAAGTATGTGCAATGCTTTATAATAATTACAATGATAATTGCAACTATTGGTAAAATAGTTACACCGGTGCATGGATTGTGCTTGTTGATGTTTACAACACGTGTTATATGATATATATATATATGCTTTGGTTCTGAGCTCTTTTAACTTAAATGAGTTGAATATTTGCATGTTTTTTTTATTCAAACCAAAGGCGTGCTATAAATGATTTTAATAAATACAGACACTTGAAATGCTTATGTCACTCCAAATAAATATTTAGATTAATAGTACTGTAGTAGGAAAATAGGAATGAGCATATAAATACATTGAAAACATATGGCTGGACCGGGAAATCGAAACTCTGCCACTCTAGTCGGTAGCTCTCCTACTGAGCTATCCAGGACAATGTACCCATAGTCCGTGTAGCCCCAACCACTTCATTCCTCCCCCCTCAATAAATCTTCGACCCCCTGGGTGCTCCCCAGCTAATTTTGTGTATGACAATCGATATCTATTTATATAGGTCTACCCTCTATACTATAAAATCAGCATTTATAGTATAGAAGGCAGACTTATATAAATAGACATTGTTCGTCATTTACAAAATTAGCTGGGAAGCACCTATGGACCAGACTTTTTTATCTAGATTGCCTGACCTAAGAAGGCCATGGCATCATCTGTGGTAGGAAAGGAGGAATGAGCATATAAATATATTGAAAACATATGGCTGCTGCAGGACTGGGAATCAGTTCAGGAGATCTACTACTGAGCTATCCAGGCCAATATCCATGATCCAACTACTAGAATAGAAACAGAATGTTTTGAAAACTTCAGGGTTTTTGCTTCATTGCTTATGCAAGAAACTATAAAGCCCAAAAAGACAATGTATTTTTTTTATGACATTTTATTAATGATTTGAACTCTTCCCTGGTGTCTTTTTTATAGATCAGCAGGCAGCTTAAACCTGATATAGAAATTTAGATAAATATTGAAGTACAATTCATATCGCCTATTCTAACATTTAACACTTTTTCAATAGATACAACACCCTTGATCAATTAGTATGCGTTCTTTGCAACACAGTCATCAAATCGAACATTCTTTGGAATGCTCATATACAGGGGAGACAACACAAAGAAGTAGGTCTCTTCATATCTTTTATTTCTATAATCATCTCGAATTTATTTCCAATCGTAATGCTTCATTGCACAGATTTCCCAGTCATTCTGTCAGTAAAACAAGCAAAAGACACTAGTGTATATTTCATCATTAAAAATAAATACCCTTTAATATTGTGATTGCAGTCTTTGTATCTCAGATAGGCTCTAACATTTGATATCTTTCAAACTGACTCATTCATTGATTTTTTTTAAATAAGAAATTAGCAATAAAATCACAACCTGGACCTGCTAAACCACCTGATCCTGGCATCAAAAGAAAATCTGAATTTCTTGAACCAGCAATTCCACAGAAAAAGCAAAAAGGTGACTTTTATACTGTTACAAAAGTGCATGTACACAAAGAGGTGGGGTCAAGATTTTAGTTATATATCTCTTGGTACTTTATTTTAAAGCACTTTTCACCAAAACTGAATGGTCCAAAGACCAAGGTTGAGGCAGGTCAGTTAAAATAAAAAGTCATGAAGTTATGGCTTGTATACCCGGTAATTTTTTTCAAATCAAACTCCTCAAATGAATTTGTATTTTAATTTGTTTTTAATTATGCATATAACTATTTATTGAAACTTTAATATTCAAGTCCAACCATCATTTAAAATTAGTTACTGTATTTTACTACCATAATAAGTTAATATATATTTTCCTTGCATTTTATAGAAAATGGAAATTCCTCAAAGAAATCAAATAGGTAAGACGAAGGATAATTTCACCAAAAAATATCACAAAATATTCAATTTTAATTAGATTTTACTGTTTAATCTCAACAGCAGATGACAGAGTAATATATTCTGAGGCATCTCTTTAAAAATCATCAGATTTACCTCACATTATTAACCTGTTGAATATGTACCATGTTTACAGCCTTCCTTCTGACTTCTTTGACAATAAACCCAAGTCGTCTGGTAGACAACAGAACAGTCTAGGTCTGAGTTCATATTCCTCAGATGAGGAGGAGGAGGATGAAGATGAGGGGAAGGGAAGGGAGGTAACTCCAACATCTGCAGCCTCATCACTGAAGTCAGTCCAGTTGTCACATCCAGCTTTACCAGCAGGTCTGTATCTCAGTCAAATAAGTTAAAACTGTAATACATACTACAGTTGAACTTCGATATCTCAAACACTGATATGTTGAATACATTTGATATGTCGAAGTGATTTGTAAGTCCCAACCACTTAATTTTACCCTTGATATGTTGAATACTCGGATATCTTTAAGTTTTTAAACAGTCCCATCTAGTTTGAGATAACAGAGCTCGACTGTACATCGTTCATTGTATACATTCATATTTACACTACATGGCCGACCTACATTAAAAATCTTTATCAAATCCCACACACACAAAAAAAAAACAACTCTGAATTTTGGTATCATATTCCCTTCCTGTCCTCTAGAAAAACATTTGCAACTTCTCAGGCCTTTCGTACAGAGTTCAGAAAAACCCACGATCTTCTGAGCTCTGCTGAAATGCTGAATAGGTAAGTTGCGATTGAATAAGAATATGATGTTAAGTTATCTCCCTTTTCCAGATATTATTTGTAGGTATTAAACACATTTCAATGCTAAGCAATAAAATAAAATATGGTTTTCAACTATATGTAAATATTATGATCATGTATGTTGTAAAACATGATTTAATCTTGTAGATTTCTTTGACCCTGGAGTGAAAAAAGAAGAAATTAAAGAAGAGAAACCTAAAACCATGGCTGACATTTTACCAGAAGGATTCTTTGACAATCCTAAGGCTGATGCTAAGGTTTGAATGTGTTTAAGTATAAGTTTACTAATATAATGATAACAATATCATGGGTGAGTAATTTATGGAGGGTTGTTGAATCAAAGATGCTAATTACTCTAAAATATGAAAATTCATAAATAAAAATACTTATTTTAATTGAATATTATTAACATTTATGAATTTTTATTTAATAAATTTGCTTGGGGTCTAGTTAGTTTTAAAAAGTCAGCAGTTCAATTGGATACTGTGTGCAACTTTTTTCTTCACACATTAATCAATCTGCAAAAAAAAATTACATTGTATGTGACTTCTGAAAATTGAATGCTGTTGATTTCTTAGTTTTTGTGAGTACTTAATCTGCGATGTAACCATTTTGCATCAAATCGCAAGAATATGAAATCGCAAACATCAGATTTTAATCATAGTTTCTGCCATCTGCCAGAAAAGTAAAAGCGAGATTTTAAAATCCGTGAGATGTCTCTTGCAATTTTAAAGGGGCATGGTCACGATTTTGGGCAAAAATTATTTTTTCGATTTTAATGTTAATCAAAGTACTGAAAGTACTGATAGGCGGAAGCATGATTGCAAGTTGTCAGTGTTGTCAATCAGAATTAGTTTGATAACATAAAACACTATTCTAATATGTCAATTAAGGTATATACATGTAGTAAATGTGGAAATACTCTGTTACTGCACCAGATTAGTCTGGGTCATGCCTTAAATAAAGATTAAATGAGAAGAGCAATTTAAAAATCAAAACATTTATTTTGTGAAGTACATTCGTATAACAGTTGATACTTATATGCAAGCTGAAATTACAGGAATACATTTTTATTTATTATGCCAATTTATTAAAAATGTTCATTTTGACATCAAAATGATGAAAGAATATTATAGTATTAGAATTAGTAAACTGAACTTCTGAAACTGTAATATTTTATTCTTTACAATAATGTTTCACAAAAAATGCAGAAGTGACATTTGTACATCACTTGATTACAGTATTTTACAGAATCAAGTAGTATGTGTGTCACTTTGCTTACCTGAGAAGTAATAGCCATTAAGAAATCAGCTTCATAGAATAATACACAAAATATCTGGACAATGTGTTGTAAAAAAAGGTATTCAATAAAGAAATTTTGATGTTTTCTTAATATATTCTCAAGTTTAACAGTAACAGGATGATTTCAACGTCATTTTATATGTGGAGAATTGCAGACCTCCAATTGATCCTCAGATTGCAGTTCACATATTTTGTTGACAAATGTTTAAAACTTAGAAAGAATGTATTTACTTACTGTACTGTATACCAAACATATTTTACAAAGATCAAATATGCAAATGTTGAGAATAACAATACAATGTAAAAGCCCAGTAATTTATGGATAACTATATATTGATATTCAATAATGTACAAATTATGTGTCCTTTACAATTGCTCCATGTTGTACTGTCAAATCACAGGTCTCTAGTATTGAAGACATTTGAACTTTTACCTTTTAAGTTTTTATTTTAATACTAATGGAATCTTCAAGAGAACTTCCACCATTACAGAACATAGACTTTCAAAGAATCCCTTTATGGTTACATGCCGTAATGGTGTTTTTGGAAAGCGTGTAATCCTGGAATGTGCCATTTGTAGTAACAACAATTTCAATTCACTAGTGTTGTCTTGTATCCATTATACCAATGACCACTGTCTTTTTCAGCAGGATATTCTAAAATGTGTTGATGAAAAATGAATAATGGATATGTTATCAAGCAATATTTCATTACAATATACTTGACCTCCAATTAAAAAAACGGATTTAAAAAAAAAATTAATCTATAAAATATTTTGAATTTATATGTGTTTTACCTTAAATAATTTATTTTCAAAAGTATACATGTATCTTGCAAATAAAGGATGAGATATACAAGAATATCACACGATATGAATTATCAATAATTGTAAGGTTATTTTGGTATATTACATACAAGTAATGGAAAATATAGTGATTGAACTGTAAATGAAAGTTTAATATTTTTTCTCCAAAATTCTTCAGTTTTGAATTGCATTTAGTACAAGAATATTTACTATATTATTAAAGATATGACAACAAGATATCTGTGAGTCAATGCTCACTAGTGATACCCCTGCTCTGATGTGTATACAAAAAAGCATAGTTAACATTACATGTAATGGGAAGTTGACATCAAATATTTTAAAAAATCAATCCTACTGAATGGCATGCCTTAACAAAGACTGAGTTAAAATTTCAAGCATCTGCGATTAATGCTGAGATAATTTTGACGTGTTACAGACAAACAGACACACAAGGGTAAAACAATATACCCCCTCTCCTTCCGAGCATGGGTATAATTAGTTCATACGTAAACAAGAAAACCATGGGGAATATCGTATTTAAATTTAGTTGTATTTACTAACCTTGAAAATGGCGTTAAGGCCATTAAGATGAGGATTCCAGCATATTTCAGATGCCCTGCTTCCATTTAGAAGTTGCAAACGTGCAATGTTTGTCCCTCTTTAAAAGTGCTGAACTGGGAAGCCAACACCGCATTTTTATAGTATCCGTCTTTTTCTTTGTTTTGCTTGAATTTAGTTGTGCACCCAAATTTAGCAACTCTCCCCTTCACCAGAGATGAAGAATGATGTTGAGCTCTCATTGTCTCCTCTTGTCGGTTAATGTTAATCAGTTTCTTGACATTCATCTGAAAGAACATATACATATAGAACAAATAGATTTATGTTAGGCTATTATCTATAATCATTGTCAGGTATATAAATGAGTCTTTTTGGAATTGCAATTAATCATGAACATGGTAGATCAAAGATATACCGGTATATAGTCCAAGTTCTCATGAATTGAAAATTTAAAATCTAAAAACAAAGGACGCAGTCATAAAAATTATCATATAAATTAAGATGTAGAGAAATTTCCATAGGAAATTTTACTAGTCACTTTCATTATAGAGTCATGATAAGGTAATTCTGAGATACAAGTAAATACAGTAGGTAAAAGGATAAATCATATTAATTATTTTTAAATGTTCAATTAAATATCTTTGCAATAGCCTATCTGGAATATTTGTTATATCAACCTGTATGATACTTAAAAGCTATATTTGAGATATTTTTTTGAGAAAATTCATTTGCATTATTCATGAGTCATTTTTAAACCAAGCTGAATATTGTAATTTTTTGTAAGCAAAATGAATGAACCCTATATCATACAGTGCAGTTCGTAACATATTTTAAAATCACCATATGAACATATAGATCTGCAAAGATGTCACAAAATATTAAAGGTTTAAAAAAGGAAATGTTATCTTCCTTTATATGCGATTCCATTGTGCTAAATTTTAATCTTTAAAGATATCCTGTAGGCCTCGCCTTGTACAGTATTTATAACAAAAGACCGACATTTCAGAATTATCGATGAATGCCTAACGCAAACAATATAAATTCTTTCATAAAATTTATGTACTTATCTGAGATTTCTCTTATTCTAACCCCCGCTTATATATTGTGACATGTCTCCTCCGCACGTCACGATAAACAAGCGGAGATTAGAGTCAGAGGAATTTCGGATTAAGAATGTACCAGCTCCTCGATCAAGATTATTGTAACATGAAAATCTAAAATGATGAGGCAAACGTTTATACAATGAGAAATAACACATTAATTATCAAACTTACCTTACGTATGTCGAAGATGGACAGTCACCAGTTGTTCTCAACGTGGGTTTGTTGACAAAAATTTTACACTGCATAACGTTATGCAGTATTGTCTGAGATTACTACGCGAAACGTTGGTATGTTTACAAATAATTTATAGGCATTGTATCATTCTAATAATCTTTTTTAAATAGATTTATACACACCCTTGTTTTTTGGTTTTTTTTAAAAAGCATTCATTACCTGTTTCCCTATCAATTTTTCCTTCTGTACTCATAAACACGCAATTTCAAATTGAACTATTTTTTCCCTCGGAATTTCATCTACAGGCATCAGACTCCGTGCTTATCCCTTGTTTATGTCGCATACCTTCGCAAGAGTTATCGTTCGTTCCTGTACTATCAAAAACGTAAATCTACCACTTGCTATCTTTGCTATAGGCATTTTCAATGGATAATTAAAAACGATGAAGTAAAAATTCAGAGACATACCACAGTTCTATTATCAGAAACGATGTTTAAACGGGGGTCGAACAGTGTGGGGGGGGGGGGGGGGTTCTAGAGTTGTGTGCCCTTAGTTTAAATAACTTCCGATAGTTTACCATGAAAAAGGGCAAGAATTTGACCTATGACGTAGAAGGTCATGAAAGCAATTGCAATAGGCGCTTCCGCCTAAAAATGCTTCAGTAAGGCATTTTTAATAGGCAACCAAAATTTCAGGGTCATTTGTTGAGTTATAAGCAAGTTACAGAGCTTACAATTCCTCGCTATGTAAACAAAGCTTTTGTTTACATTTTGAACGTTGAAGTGAAAATTCCAGTTTTAGACGTAAAACGAATGTGTTAATCGTTATGAACTGTTAATTTATGCTTAAAATGAATCAGAATATAGACAAATCATCTTTAAAAAAGATTTTTAATGGTATATTGAACCTATGTAAACAAAAACAGGGCACGAGCCTTGTTTACATGACGAAGAATATTGAGCCCTGTATCTTGCTTAAAACTCATCGACAGGCACCCAAATTCCATTTGATCATTAGAAATACATTCCTAAAGCATTGTAAATAATAAAAACAGAAAAATAAAATTTGACCAAAATCGTGACCATGCCCCTTTAAGTGGATATTAATTCCTCGCGTTTAATTAGGAATTTACAGTGCTTGTTCTGAATAAGCAATGATTTGATTTCAAAGTCACAGAATAAGAAATAAACAAGCATTCTATTCTAGTGTGCAATAGTTACATTTACATATTTATTTTCACTGATTTCTTCTTACAGGTGCGACAAGTAGAATACAAGGATAAGTTGGATGAAGAATGGGAAATGTTTCAGAGAGCAATAAAAGAGGAGAATCATGTGAGTTACCGTAGTCACATTTAGCTTCCATTTAAATGCAGTGAACAGCCATATAGCAGAATTTAAATTGCTCTAATCTTTACATTTCAAACTTTAGAAAATCAAGATGTTGAAATATATGCATGCATGTCAATAGTTAGACTTCATTTTCTCATGTATTGGTACCTACTTGCCCATGTGATGTTTCAAAGTTTGATTTCATAAGTAAATTATAACTACCTTTACATTCATCAGGTTTCTGAAGCCATTATGGATGAAGAAGATGAAATTGTTAATGTGGAGAGAAATATTGATGAAATTGATGACCAAATGTAAGTTGGTGTTTACCTGTTTAGCTAATACCAATACTTTTATTATAAATATTGGTAATATTTGTGGAGAACAGTTATGAAAAAGGTGAGAGCTTTTCATTTGAACTTTCTGTTTTTCTTTCAAACTTTTTAGAAATCGTTGGAAGGAAATCAATGATCTAGAAATAAAAAAGGAAGAAATAATGCAGAAGAAAACCTCTGAGGACATTGTTAAAGAACAGAGTGATGATGAAGATGTGGAAGATGAAGATTTAGAGGATTTCATGGACTGGCGATCAAAAACTCTAAAATGAATATCTTATTGCTTATGGAAGAGTTTTGAAAAATCATAGGAAAAATACTTAATAAACATGCTAGGATTTTTTTTACCAGAAAGGGAAAATTTGAATTTTCCTTTAAAATTCAAAGAGAAATGCTCGAGTTTTGGTGTACTCAGCAAGTTTTACATATCCGGCTATTCTGTTCAAGCGCTGTTCTTGTGCATCGTTGTACCTGAAAAAGAAAATAGAAAGCCACTTTATGACTTTCTCTAAACTAGTACACATGGTAGTAATTGTCTCTGCCATTTAGTGCCAAGGGAGGCAACTTGTTGACATTCGGATTCAGTGTGCTTGTAAAGAAAGTGCTGCATTGAATGTGTATGAATGAATTATAATAGAGAACTTTGTTGACATAATGATTCATTGTGCTAGTAAACAAAGACTTTAGTGCTGAATTGAATGTGTATGAATGATTTACATCTGTATGTGTAGAATGTATATGAAAGGGTCTGAGAGGGTGAGAAATAATTGTTATCATTGTTCACTTTTGGATATAATATTAACAAATAAACTATGGAAAACTCAGCTGGTTTTCAGCTTATTCAAATGAAGAGATATTACCCAAGGCAGAAAATGTCTATGTAATTAAGGTGGCTCACTACACCGTGAAATATTTTCTCAAATCAGCAGAAAATTACTTGATTATGATAGATATCATAATGGATAGGAAGTATTCAAGTCTAATAGGCAAAAAAAATGTGCAATTTTGGATAAAATTTTTTACATTTTCAAAAATATGATTCAGTTAACATGAACAAAAGCTCCAAGCGGATTCGAACTCATGATCTGCGGTTCAGAAACCCAATACTATAAACACTGAGCTACGACGATATACAAATGAATCAAACGATATAAACAGTTTAACAAAACATTTAAATCGCCATCTTGTGATGTAGTCTTTAAAAGTATAATTCTAAGTGTTGTGAGGTGCCTTAATTGTAAAGAAAGTGAATTAACAATGGAAAACAGTAAATGTAGCTAAATATATTTTAAAAACAGGATGCTTTCTTTGGTATTCGAGACTGGTACCTGTATAGAGGTAGCAAACATTGCAGGAAAAATACAAAATCTGTGTTGGTAGGTGATGTAAACTCATTCTGCAATGAATCGTTTTAAAGCAGGTTTTCCAAAGGAAATTGATATTTCATATAGGGTACCCCTATTATACAGATAACTTCTACAGTTTTCATGACGGGAAGTTTTTCTTTCGCATATCAATTGTACATATATCAGAAGTGTGCATATTGCTAGGATTTTGAATTCTGATAATTTATGGAAAAAATTTTGACAAAAAGTATTGTATATAGAGTAACATATTTCTCTGGATAGGTAGTGCACATCATTTCAGGGTTGACAAATAGATTATGGATACTAGTCACACAAAAGAAAACTCGGTTTGCTGTCACATTGACCGCTTTTCTCTTGTTCAGTTATTCTTATAAAGGGAGTTGAAAAACAGAAATTGTCATTACTGTTCATCTGTTCATCTGCACCTTGCATCAAATGAACTTTCAGTTATTCCTTTAAATGTTAAATTTACAACTACTCTTTTAAAGTCTGATATCAACCAGTGCCGTCTGTGGAGTTTGTGCCCTCTTCAGTGTATCCTCACACAATATCTTCACAAATTTTACCTCAAAAGTAAATGAAAAGACATCATTAATTGATGTAAACATTTTTATTACATGTATATTTATAAAAATAAATTAAAGTTGATATATTCAGTTAGCTTTAAAATGCATTCAGGAGTTTCTTAAATGTTGACGAAATGCATAAGTTCAGCAGTCACATACTTGATAACAAACATGTGTACATGGTGTTCATAAGGGCTAAGAAGGTAGCAGTCATTGCGGAAAAAATATGGATTATGTTTTTATTTACCTTCAAAACCAAATAACATGCATACCAACATGAATCATTATACTTTCATGTTAAACACTGAAATCTGATTGGTTTAGATGCAGTTGGTAATACGTTCTATTACCCTCAGCGTTAGCAACACACTTGGCAACAGGTAATACTATATAAATAGTGCCTGTTTGGGAGGGTAACAGTTGAAATTGACACCCCGAGAAAACCATTGTCAACCTCCGCTTCGCGTCGGTTGACAATGGTTTTCGAGGGGTGTCAATTTCAACTGTTATCCTCCCAAACAGGCACTATTTATTTTGTTATACTGAATGTCTTAATTTTTAAGAAAATTTTACTGCTTTTATATAAGAATAACGTGAATTCTACAGCGAACCGTACGCGCATAATTTTCGCGCATGTAACATTTTTTAATGTTACCCGTTGCTAAGTGCGTTACTAACGCTGAGGGTAATAGAAAATATTATTAACTGCGTCTTAACCAATCAGATTTCAGTATTTAACATGAAAGTATAACAAAACGAATTGTTAAATGCGCGTAAATTATGCGCCTCCGGTTCGTCGTAGAATTCACTTCATTTTTATATAAAAGCAGTAAAATTTTCTTTAAAAATAAGACATTCAGTATAATGAAATAAATAGTGCCTGTTTGGGAGGGTAACTGTAGAAATTGACAGCCCTCGAAAACCATTGTCAACCTCCGCTTCGCGTCGGTTGACAATAGTTTTCTCGGTGTGTCAATTTCAACAGTTACCCTCCCAAACAGGCACTATTTATATAAAACCACAAAGCATTTTAATGTTTGATTAAAGAAAAAATTCCGCCAGCTATACCCTTTTACTTAAGTTAGTATTAAGTACTATAATACACATAATGAATGACAGGGTACGCATTAAATGCGCAAACTTATTTAATAATAAAAAAGGGGGTATCAAATCAAAACTTTCAGCAAATATGTACATCAATACTTTTGTCTTCAACAACGCCGTAAGTCTAAGTGGAAAGAGGCGAAAATCACAGGGAGTTAGTGAACTGGAATTTCCTGGTAACGAGCACCTGTACACACGGTCCGGTAGCCAGAAGGTTCATTAAAGGGACTTGGAAACGATTTTAGACGAAACTTGTATTTTTATATATAAAATAGTGTACTTGCACATTTTGAAAGATTGACCAAAATTTGAATGTTAGAATTCAATTTATAAAAGAGATACAGAGGTACATGTAAGAGTTCATTGTTACGTAAACAAAGCTCCGGTCTTATATTTGTTTACAAATAATGTAAAGTATGGAATTACCATATCCTTGACAAAATGACCCGTGGAAAACAAGGTAAACCTATTCAATGTGTTATAAATAATATTATCAACAGAAGAAAGCAACATTAGATTGAAACTTATTCAAATAAAACAATAAAACACATATGTAAACGACATAACAAGCCTCGAGCTTTGTTTACAAAACAAAGAATTTCACAGTCTGTATCTTGCTTCTAACTCACTATTTGACTTTCAAATTTTGACAAAGCATTACAAATACCCATATTAATCATTCTAAACATTAAAAATGGAAAAATAAAATTAGAAATTTTGAGCTTAAATCGTGTCTAAGTCCCTTTAATCCGAAAGCCAACTAATCCGAAGATTCATTAGTCCAAAGGCCCTCTATTCCGAAGGGTTAAAGGTCCGAAGTCAAAGTTTGATGTAGGTTTATATTCATATGGACATTTATATGAACAGTTGTTTTAGACCTTTTTTAAGAATGGCAATGCTCAATATGTGATATAACTATGAAATCATCTATATAGTTACAAAAGGGGTTCAACATAAGGACAATACAGGATTTATTCTACACATTCAATGTCCTGATATTTTGGATACGACTTCATAATATGGAACGCCATAGCTGCCTTATGTGCCTATTTCATGTGAAGATGGTGCTTTATTATATTATGCTGTGGTTATTTCATGTGAAGATGGTGCTTTATTATATGAAGGTGGTGCTTTATTATATGAAGATGGTGCTTTATTATATGAAGATGGTGCTTTATTATATGAAGATGGTGCATTATTATATGAAGGTGGTGCTTTTTTATATGAAGATGGTGCTTTATTATATGAAGGTGGAGCTTTATTATATGAAGATGGTGCTTTATTATATGAAGATGATGCTTTTTTATGTGAAGATGGTGCTTTTTTATGTGAAGATGGTGCTTTATTATATGATGGTGCTTTTTTATATGATGGTGCTTTTTAATGTGAAGGTGGTCACTCGGAACTCCTCTTATTTTTGAATACTGAGTTAACCATTTATGTATTATCTCGAAATATTGAAAGTAAAACAAAAAATTGATGCGATCAAAATCCATTTGATACACTATTGCTAGTTCCTCTTTTTTCTAGCACAATTAGTATATAAGCTATCGAGAAGATCTAGCTGTGTACGGCTTTACCCCAACCGAACTTACATCTATTAAGTGACAACTATATAATGACGGAATATTACAAGAATGAAAGCCTACATGTAGTAACGTTATCCTGAAAAGCAGAAAATTGAATTTACTAATTATTTGTGTTTAAGCGAAGGTTATGCCCTAGCAATCTTATTAAAATAAGATCTTTGATCCGCTCTTAAATGGGAGTTGATTTTAATCAACTCTCCTATGCACTTACTCAGACAAACCGAAAGTGAAACATTGTTTGGACCTCATCACAAATCATCGCTGCTGACAAGACTTAGTTCTTGAACATAATTGATAAATTCGATGTAATGTATGCTAAAGCATTGTTTTTCAAGGAAACTTATTTATGAATACCTTGAAAATAGTCAGATTTTAAATGGTACGAACAATTTAGATATTTTTGTAGTCGTATGTATTCCTACGCCAGAGTTCAATATACATGTAGTCTCGTTCAACCCGACGCTCGGCTGTCTCCGTAAATCTCCGACAAGCAGAGAGTCTCCCTTGCTTGTCGGAGATTTACGGTGTCGGCCGAGCGTTTGGTTGAACGAGACTATAGAGTTCAATATTGCTTGGATCCATACAATTTTCGAGAAATAGTTCTATTACTGATACATAGCTTGATTGAAATAATTTTATCTTTAAATATTATTTAAGATGGTTCATATGGGGGTTTCTCGAAATTCTTGTCGAAAAAGTCCAAAATTCATATTATAAAAATGTGCGTAATTCAAATACAAATTAGAAACTACATGTACTTGTCATGCAAAATAACATATTGATTTTAAAACAAATAAACGTCGACAAAATCAACTCCCGTCAGTTCTTCAGTACTTTGATTTTGTTATTGTCATCGGCCAGTCGGTCTTCGTCATTGATGACCGTTCCTCTTTAACCTAAGTGGTGAGTTGGAGGAAGAGCTCACATTCTGAGTGTTTCAAAACAAAACATTATAAAAAAAACAAGAAACGGATTGAGGATCTGATTTTAAACAGACTGATGCCCTAGGTGATAGGATTAGACTTGAAGAGAAAGTAAGGAAAAATCACAGGGAAAGGACTACTATACTATAATATAGCTCAAAGAAGGCCCTTTTATAAGTGGTAAAGGCAAAAGTAAAATGTCAAGAAATACTGACAAAATATTGTATTATTCAATTAATCATATTTGTCAATTCAGTTGAGATTAAGTCGTACAGTTCATCTCGTAACATAAATACTTATTATGCTAAAAAAGAGAAACTAGCAATTGTGTATTAAATTGATTTTAACTGTATCAATTTTGTTCTAGTTTCAAAATTTCGAGATAATAAATGTTTAACTCAGTCTTCAAAAATAAAGTTCCGAGTGATCATCTTCATATTAAAAAGCACCATCACATAAAAAAGCACCATCTTCATATAATAAAGCACCATCTTCATATAACAAAGCACCATCATCACATAAAAAAGCACCATCTTCATATAATAAGGCACCACCTTCATATAATAAAGCACCATCTTCATATAATAAAGCACCATCTTCATATAATAAAGCACCACCTTCATATAATAAGGCACCATCTTCATATAATAAAGCACCATCTTCATATAATAAAGCACCATCTTCATATAAAAAAGCACCATCTTCACATGAAATAACCACAGCATAATATAATAAAGCACCATCTATATATAAAATAGCCACATAAGGCAGCTATGGCGTTCCATATCATAAAGCTGATTTTATTATTTCTAGTGTTGCTCTAGTAAGCGATGTGTCCCATGGGCCTCTTGTTATTTTTAGAATGATATAGTATACAATCTCCTATCCCTTCTTTTGCGAGAGATGATTAAACCTTCAAGCCTTGTAAACTTGTTTGTTCTTATTTTTTTCATAATAAATTTATAAAGGGTTGTTAATCTTGGTTTTCATTTACTTTGAGTTTGGTTTATTATATCTGGTTTATCTATATTGAGAGTAAAGTCGTTTTCATACCTTATTTATAATTTTGTAAATTTTAATTCCTAATGTAGAGGTCAAATTCAGTCTCAAAACAAAAATAAACACAACGCGAAGTACTGATAAAAACCCATACGGCACTGACCTGCTACATAATTTGTTTGTTTGTTTTTTGTTTTCAAAAAGATCATACTCGATAAAATATCATTATAATCCCAAAGGATGTCATTTAAAAAAAATTATTGTAACTTTTCAACACATCTGTGTATCTATCATAAAATAATCGACGTGCTTACAAATAGATCATACTCAATAAAATGTCGTTCTAATTCTGAAAGATTTTATTTTGAAACATTTTTATTGCAACTTTTCAACACAGCTGTATCTATCATAAAAATTGACGTGCTTACAAAAAAGATCATACTCAGTAAAATATCGTTCTATTTCCGAAAGATATTATTTTTAAACATTTTTATTGTATATAACTTTCCAACACATCTGTATATATCATAAAAAAATTACCTGCTTTCAAATAGATCATAAAAGAAACCTAGAAGAGTTTCTAATTTTCTGTTATATTTTTTATATTATCTCTCTCTCTCTTTTTTTTTTTTTTTTTTTTTTGAATTTTTTTTTTTTTTGAGAGAGAGAGAGAGAGAGAGAGAGAGAGAGAGAGAACTTGTTATTCCCATTCGAAAAACTGTAGTTCGAAAATATATTATTCCTATTTTGGAGAGTAACGTTCATGGGCAACAAAAATCAAATTCTTGTATTTGTGTTTCCCGAAATAAATTTGATGGGGGTATAAATGTACATATTTATGTATATTATGTTTATGTCAATTTAGATTAAAATTTGTTTGTTTTTTTTTGTTTTTGTGGTTTATGTAGACTTACCAAATATTCACATCCAATTCCAGTCCAAAATCTATCTCTCTCTCTCCACTTCAATGTGTGTAATGGTTTGGAAAAATCGATAAGAGTAAAATACAGATCTCTGCGAGCTTTGATCTGTGATAGATTGTGGAATCATAAGACCCCCCCCCCCCCCCCCCCGTTTTGTTTAACTAAGACCCGCCCACTATGCACAGATCCACGCCTCGGCGAGTTAAAAGAACGACAACTCGCTCTGTGGGTAAGTTGTTTATTTTGACGGAAGACACGTGCGGGCAACTTCTAATCATGTTTGACAAGTAGGTCAGAGAAAGTCCATTCAGACCAGGGACAGGTGAGATCGGACAGGTATAAAGTGTACCACGATGGAGGTGTTTCAGATGGTGGAACTGGGGACCCAGGTCGTCACCTATCTAATGATGATTAGTGCAATGTAAGTCAATCATGATAATTTAAGGTCGAATGCACTACACAATCTGAAGTTACTGATGACGCGGCATGCTTTTAATTTAAGTTAAATTCAGTGTAGATAGTATCCTTGTGAATGCAGTTGGTAATTGCATCACAGTCATGGTCTTATCAGTGTTGAAGTACGATGAGATATATAGCGACTGTCTGATAAACACTGTCCACTCTAAGGAGGGGGGGGGGGGGGGGGGGTGACTGCCTTATCAGTGAGACTGAGATAAAATAAGGAAGTTAGAGTAACAATTCCTATGGAGGAAAAGATAATGTTGGAAAGATTGTCTCATAATTGATCTACTAATGTTGATTTTAGGCACTTAATAAAAGAACAATTTAGTTTGTAAATTTGTTATAAAAAGTTGATTCATCAGCTGCAGTATAGATAGAAAAAATACAATGTGCTGAATATTAGACAATATATATTATTATACTTTCATGTTAAATACTGAAATCTGATTGGTTTAGACACAGTTGATAATCCGTTCTATTACCCTCAGCGTTAGCAACACACTTGGCAATGGGTAACATAACGAATTGTTACATGCGCGTAAATTATGTGCGTACGGTTCGCAGTAGAATTCACATCATTTCTATATAAAAGCATTGTTGGTTGACAATGGTTTCCTCGGGGTGTTAATTTCAACTGTTACCCTCCCAAACAGGCACTATTTATGTAATATTATGTTTTAATTGTAAATTAAAATATGGCACAAAATGAAACGTAATGTCATACAGATTTATGCATTTATGACAAGTATTAAAGTTTCTGATTTAGGATAAAATTGAAGAGGTAAATAATAACAATTATAATACTGTAATAATAATAATATTAAATAGCTATTTTTGTGTAAAATTTGATAAAATGCAAAATCAATATAGATTAGAGTTTAATGGTTAAAAATGTGTGCTGATGGTTTGAAAAAGTAGTAAATTAGACAATATGTGTATGTTAATGTTTGATCTATATATATGACATAAAAATGACACAAAACATAAGAAAAACATTTTGCAGATTTCAGTTTATAAGTTAATGTTTATATGAACTGTTGTTTAAGAACTTTTTGAGAATGGCAGTACTCAATATGTGATATAACTATGAAATCAACTAGTTACAAAAGGGGCTTAGCATAAGAACATCTGTAAAAAAAAAAAAATTTATTACAGGATCTATTCTACTCATTCATTGTCCTGATATTTTGGATATGACTTCATAAAGCTGGTTTTATTTTTAAGGCGTCGAGCTACTGCTCAGCAGCCTTCTAGCGATCTTCTGGATTGGCAATCGTCCAAAAATTCATGCTCTGCACCGCCTTTTAAATGTGCACAAGAAATAAGTTAATATATTAAACGTATTACAAGATTATTATTCCTTTTATTCAACTGCATTGTGTACAAAAAATCCAATTTTGCCTCCCTGGTTATTGACAACTCATTGCATAAGTATAAATTTGCCTAATCAAGAATGGTGGATTAATACAATAAGGTACGTGTAAACATTCACTAAATTATTGCTTATAATTGAATTGGAGACTGTTCCCGATATAAATAAAATTTGATATGTAAATTTATTTGTTATTGGGCACGGCCTCCAAAATAAATGTAAGCGATAAACGTTTATAGTGATTTTGTAGCAATGATGTATGACTAATAGTACCAAAATTCAAATTATTGATATCAATTTATAAATCTTTATAAAAGAAAATGTCAGCTCGACGCCTTTGTGGCCGTTCCGGCCTTTGATTTCTATTGGTGATCAGGTGAGCAATGTGACCATAGGCCTCTTGTTATTCTCCTATCCCTTCTTTTGGGGGAGATAAATAAACGTTCAAACCACAAACTAATGAATAAGTCCATTAGGTTTTGTTTCAATATGATTTCATTTTGCACTTAATAGGTATTTTAAATATGGCATTTAAAACTTCCATCAGTTAACTATTTTTGATATTTCTATTCCAAATTTTTCATTCGATTAAACATTAATTTTATTTTACAAGTTGATGTTTTTTTGTTTTTTTTTGGCAGAAAGATTATACTTGATAAAATATCACTCTTATCCCAAAAGATGTTAATATTTTTAAACAGTTTGATTGTAACTTTTCAACACAGCTGTATATACCAAAAAAAATTGACGTGCCTACAAATAGATCATGCTCAATAAAATATCATTCTAATTCTGAAAGATTTTATTTTTCAACATTTTTATTGTATTTTTCCAACACATCTGTATATATCATTAAAGAAATATGTGTTTACAAATAGTTCATAAAATAAACGTAGAAAAGTTTCTAGTTTGAGAGAGAGAGAGAGAGAGAGAGAGAGAGAGAGAGAGAGAGGGAGAGAATTTGTTAAATCCTATTTTAAAACAGGAGGTGCTTTTTTCGAAGACTACATCTTTGTTGTCTGAGAATTGGATGACTCTTCTTTTTTAATCAAATGAATTATATGCAATTAACTTGTTATATATTCCCACTGAATGTAGTTTTGTTCATAAATGTACATAATTCCTTTGTACAGAGGACTTGGTTTTTTTTCTGATACACCTGAGATATGGCCTATCCTTCACCCAAAAAGAGAGATCAAGGATTATTAAAGGGTGAACAGCAATTTTGAGTTAAGACTCTAGATCTTAAGTCAAGGATGTAATCAATGTTAGTTAACTTTTTTTTTTTCTGTAGTATATTTTTTCTCCTGTTCAGTCCTGTCCTGTTCAGCCCATACATCACCCAATGGGTGCTCATTATGAATACATGAAAAAGGATGTGCAGTGACCTTGAACCAAATTTATTGCTCGAAGGTCAAGGTTTGCCAAAGATCTCTGTGTGAAATCATTGTTTGGAGTATATTTTCTTTCTCTTATAAGTCCTATTTATAGTTCGATCATCATACTTCATCCAGCAAATCAATGGTTTTTATTAGAGGGTTTGAATGTCTCTGAATTAATTTCAAAGTTAAGGTCAAAGCATTAATTTTCTTTACAAGTCCCTTTCATCCTCGTTGTTTCTTGCTTATAAAACTTAGGCCCTTTGAAATGGCCACCCTTTTCAATGATCCAGCAGTATTAAATAAGTGGTAAATAATTAGAAATGGCAACTTTTGCAATGAATCTAACTTATCAAGATTTCCATCTAAACCATTATTAACCATAGCATTGTGTGAAAAAGAATACATAATTGTTCGATCAATCAATAGTTCAAACCACAGTTTTGCTCATTCAGGCTTTACATCCCTTGATGACACAGTTGAATGGTGATGAATACAATTAAGCTAGCTATGAGATAGGCAGTCGAACTCTGTTTATTTTGATTCGGCCTGGCATTGTATTGATCTGCATCAAGGGAATGTCTGTAATTGGAGATGGAATCATATGTACGTTGATTAATAGATTGCTCATTTCACAGGATTCTCTAATTTGTTGGTCGTTGATCATTTCCTATGGCTTCTCATAACCTTCGCACAACCCCAAGATTTAATGTAAACTCAGACCATTTCATTATCAATAGCCATAGCAGAGATGCAAGGAATGGCCTGTCTTGGTAGAAAATAAAAACTGATGGACATGATTAAATGGTATCAAACCAGAGAAATATTTACCAATTAATATTAAGTCTTATACATGTTTGGAATTCTTGTTTTCATACATAACGTAATACAGTGAAAAGTTTTGGTTAATAAAGATGATATCAGGTAATATATTAAATAAATTTGATGAATATGTTGATTTAAATATATTACAGCTGATGTTAGATATATGAAGTAATGGTTAAAACAAGCAAAGGCTAGAAGCAGACAAGCTGCAGTTAAAAAATTCATTCCATTTCATTGGATGCTATTTGCTTTCTTCAGACATACATTTAAATTCATAATTATCGCATAATTCATACCATAATTGAGTAAACAGCAGAAACAGTAAAATTTAAAAAGCCACTTGAAATATGTTTTAGAGCTCTGTTATTTTTATGGTAGGAGTTACATGTAGAGTTTAAAGCACCTCATTTGTAATTTGTAATGGATGTGCAGCTATTTCTCTAGTATGACTTCCGTTGACTATAATATAATTCAGAACTGCACTTAATTAAAACTAAAAAAACAACAACTTAGTATTATATAAAAGCCATATTGGGATCAATGTGGCCATCCATCATTAAGATACCACTTAGTTATTAAAATTGTACTTTTCTCTCCCACTTGGCCCAATTTGGCTCTAAATTCATTCATAGAGTCCTTGTAGTTCATAAAGCATGTGCTAGTAACCTTTAATCCAAGTTTCCTAAAAGTTATGGTTAAAAAATGGTTTTAAATCGTTAAGTCCATAGATAATGTTTTCTTACTCATTGTCACAATCTGGGGAGCATACCAACTGTTAAACCAAATCATTCTTATGGGTAAAAGGGTAAAATCAGCAGCAGAGTTAGAAAAAATTCTTGAATATTTTCCCTCTATGTCCTATTGGTTTATAAGTGTAACCAAAAATGGTCTAGCGCCTGCAAGTAAAGTGTATTGTAATGACCTTGAAATATGGTTAAAAGGTTAGAGGTAAAAGGCAAAACACATTCCGTTTCATGTCCTTTTTAGCTCACCTGAGCTGAGAGCTCAAGTGAGCTTTTCTGATCAAAATTTGTCCGTTGTCGTTGTCGTTGGCGTTGTCGGTGGCGTTGTCGTTGTAAACTTTTTACATTTTCTTCTTCTTCTCCAGAACCACTGGGCAGATTTCAACCAAATTTGGCACAAAGCATCACTAGGTGAAGGGCATTCTCAAGTTTGTTCAAATGAAGGGCCACGCCCTCTTGAGATTATTGAAAATTTGTTGGTATTTTTCAAAAATCTTCTTCTTAAAAACTATTTGCCAAGAAAAGCTTAAACTTGTGTGGAGGCATCCTCGGGTAGTGTAGATTCAAGTTTGTTCAAATCATGTTCCCCGGGGGTAGAGGGGGGCAACAATAGGGGGATCAAGTTTTACATAGGAATATATAGAGAAAATCTTTAAAAATCTTCTTCTCAAAAACTATTAGGCCAGAAAAGCTCAAATTAAAATGGAAGCATCCTCAAGTAGTGTAGATTCAAGTTTGTTCAAATCATTGTCCCCAGGGGTAGGGTGGGGCCACAATTGGGGGATCAAGTTTTACATAGGAATATATAGAGAAAATCTTTAAAAATCTGCTTCTCAAAAACTATCATGCCAGAAAAGCTCAAATTAAAATGGAAGCATTCTCAGGTAGTGAAGATTCAAGTTTGTTCAAATCATGGTCCCTGGGGGTAGGGTGGGGCCACAATTGGGGGATCAAGTTTTACATAAGAATATATATATATAGAGAAAATCTTTAAAAATCTTTTTCTCAAAAACTATTGGGCCGAAATGCTAAAATTAAAATGGAAGCATCCTCAAGTAGTGTAGATTCAAGTTTGTTCAAATCATGGCCCCGGGGGTAGGGTGGGGCCACAATTGGGGGATCAAGTTTTACATAGGAATATATAGAGGAAATCTTAAAAAATCTTCTTCTCAAAAACTATAGGCCAGAAAAGCTCAAATTAAAATGGAAGCATCCTCAGGTAGTGTAGACTCAAGTTTGTTCAAATCATAGTCCCTGGGGGTATGGTGGGGCCACAAGAGGGGGGGTGAAGTTTTACATAGAAATATATAGTGAAAATCTTTAAAAAACTTCTTCTCAAAAACTATTAGGCCAGGAAAGCTCAAATTAAAAATGGAAGCATCCTCAAGTAGTGTAGATTCAAGTTTGTTCAAAACATGGTCCCCGGGGATAGAGGGGGGTCACAAGAGGGGGATCAAGTTTTACATAGGAATATATATAGAGGAAATAATTAAAAGTCTTCTCAAAAACTATTAGGCCAGAAAAGCTCAAATTAAAATGGAAGCATCCTCAGGTAGTGTAGATTCAAGTTTATTCAAATCATGGTCCCTAGGGGTATGGTGGGGCCACAATGGGGGGATAGATTTTTACATAGGAATATAAAGAGAAAATCTAATCTTCTCAAAAACTTTTAGGCCAAGAAAGCTCAAATTGGCGTGTAACCATTCTCAGTTTATGTAGATTTAAGTTTGTTCAAGTCATCGTACCTGGGGGTAGGGCGGGGTCACAATGGGGGATAAATTTTTATATATAAAGAAAATATTTAAAAGTCTTCTTCTCAAGAACTATTAGGCCAGGAAAGCCCATATTTAAGTGGAAGCATACCCAGATCGTATAGATTTAAGTTTGTTTAAATAATAGTCTAGGGGTAGGGTTGAGGCCAAAATGGGGGATGAATTTTTACATAGGAATATATAGAGAAAATCTTTAAAAATCTTCTTTTTAAAAACTATTTGGCCAGAAAAGCTTGAACGTGTGTAGAGGCATCCTTGGGTAGTGTAAATTCAAGTTTGCAAAATCACAGTCCCTAGTGGTAGGGCGGGGCCGCGATGGCAGTTTGAATTTTTACATAGGAATATATAGAGGAAATCTTTAAAAATATTCTGGGAAAGTTTTCTATCCAAAACTCAATACTTAGTTTGAAAGCACAGGTTATGCAGATTTAACTCTTTACCCCTTAATGCCACCTTTTGACGCATAGGCCATATCCTTAACACTCTACCCTGGGCTACCCTTAGACTGTTTTCAGATGAACTGAAAACAGCTGGTGTGTGTTTTTGAATAGACTTATTACAGGTCTTAGCAAATCAAACACAATTATATATCAATGGATTTGTAATAAATTAAAATTTTAATATTCATTGAAATTTTTTTTTTTTTAAGTCACTAATAATGCAATACAGGTGCTAACAGGTATATGAAAATAAAACTGAGTGTTCTACATTAAAGTTTTATTAAGAATAATTTGACAACAGATACTTGATAAACATATTTAAAAATGTATTTATTACATATAATTATTTAATAACTTTTATAGAAAGATTCCATTATCATCCTGGAATTCTTTTTTTGATAGTAAATAATTAAATGTACCTGTGGCTGACTTTTCAATTCATGTCTATCGTTTTCAGACTTATATTTACGTTTTTTTCCCAATAAACATGATAAATGGTGTAAGAGGATTTGATAAATCTAGCATGTTAACTAAATAAGTGTGTTGACTTTTTGAAAAAATACAAATTTATCGGTATATTAGTGTATTTAGGGGTTGCAGGTAATGCACACCTTATGTTCCGTTTTCTGTAACTACACAGATTTTTCCACAAAATTTTGCATGAATTTGACATCTGGCTTTCATCTTTTAATCTCGCTACCAATAAATCTAGAAAATTCTGCCTCTAAACTTGATTATAAACAAAAAGTGAAAACATGTGCGATGTCCGCATCGTAGTCCGCCATCTTTGTTTATTGTAGTAATGCATCACGCCACCATACACAAGTAAATCACGTGATATCTTTATTTAGAATCAGTGAACAACCATCCGTATACATGGCCAGGTGTATACCGGTCAATGTTTATAATAAACAACAGGTGTTGAGGGGTCTAATTAAGAGCTGTATATAGGGTGCGTCAAAAGTCGTCATTAAGGATATGGCCAGGGTCGTCAAAACGTGTCATTAAGGGTTAAAGGATAGAAACCTCTAAGGGGAAAAGAGTTAAGTTTGATGAAACCATGATTCCCTAGAGAAAAGTGGGGCCATGAAATGGGGGGGGGGGGGGTATATAGGAATAGAGAAAAATCTTCTTACATGTACAACAATAAAAGGGCTTGGTATTTACCAAACAAAAAAGATGTGGATGAAAATT
The DNA here is from genome assembly GCF_025612915.1 of Magallana angulata. Taxonomy (NCBI): domain Eukaryota; kingdom Metazoa; phylum Mollusca; class Bivalvia; order Ostreida; family Ostreidae; genus Magallana; species Magallana angulata. The sequence continues at coordinate 26,388,618 of NC_069113.1, read as the reverse complement.
GGCAGATTTTGAATTTTTTTTTTTTAGCAAGATCTACTGTACTTAGTTGTTAAGATATTTTGAAACTGTACTGCTAATTTGATCAGAGTTAAGGAAATTGTTGCTCAGGTGAGCAATGTGGCCCCTGGGCCTCTTGTTTATTAATGTTTCATATTAAAAGTGGGGACTTTGATGTTAAATTTTGCAAGCTAAGCTAGGGTTAATAAATCCAATCATCTTTTACATGTACATAAATAAAGATCAGAAGAGGAGTTGACAAACACCTCTGCATGGCCAACAAATTATTTGATTTGGCCATTATCTGAACATTGGTTTAAATCTTAAATTAGAGTTTGTTATGCAGACATAAAGTTTAAAGCATATTGCAACAAAGAATGATGTCACTGCCAAGGGACCTAAAAATATTCTGTGTATCCATGAATCCCCAAGAGCCAAGATCCAATTATTCATATAGAACTGTTAATATAATCAACTCAGACTTTTGTTCACTTGCATAATTTGCTTTTATTCAGTGAGAGAATATTATGTTGTGTTTGGTTGCATGGAGTTGTTGTCAAAGAATGACCATTTTACATCATTTTTATAGGCTGTAAAACCTTGGAATTGAATAAAGAATGAATGAAATGTACTCGCTAATGGCTTTCTTTCTCTGCATTATGATTCACCACTTGAGGCAAGAGAGAGCAATTTTGGAATTGCAACAGATCAATGCAACTGGTGATGAATAATAAATGAAGGGCTCAGGAGGGTTCAATTTGTTTACACCTATATATTTGTGTGCGCTTTTAGCTGGAAATCAGTCTCAAAAATTGTTAGAAATGGGCAATAGTACAGTTCCCCCTAAAAATCAGTACGTGCTACATTATTATTGTCAATTATTGTGCAGTCTACAGAGACTGGGGATTGAGAAACTTTTCTCAGTCCTCTCCATTTTTGGACATGGCAATCATTGAATATTATGTATTCTTGTATATATATATTTCCTCACATGTTAAGCAAATGACACAAAATGATTGATGTAACATAGCATATGTATATAGACTTAATTGGTCAATTGGTATCTGTATCATCAATTAATGCATGTAGATTTTTGTAATGAATTAAGTGCATGTATTAATTTCAATACTTGTTTTTTGTAGCCCAGCATGTATAGCTGTGTACAAATCCAGGGACCCTAATAAGATGAACTATATATTCTGTTTATTAGGTCTCTTAAAGTAAGTACTAATTAGCCTTCTCTGCGGTACTTTTTTTTTCTGTCCATAGACCATGCATCGGCAGCACTAGCTGTGAACAGTCTAGTCTCTTCCTACATTTTCTGGGGTTGCATTAATAAAAAGAGGTAATTGATGTTTGTTTTTAATTTTAAGCGCCTTTGCTGGAATAGTTTATGGACAGATCCTGAACAACGATGCTCTGATCACCATTAACTGGGTGTGTGCAGTCTTCCAGGCTGTGTTTGTGATGACAATTATACTCGTCAGTCAACCTAAGGTGCGTAGGACTAATTATCAAACACAGTAGACAATCTTTTTGCGGAGGGGAAGGAAAACAGATTTAATGAAGCTTTTGCATGAGCAGGGAGTGTTATCAACATCATTGATATTACAGCATTAATTGTAGATCTTGGGCTAGCTTTAAAATGTAAAAGAAAAATTGACAATCTTTCAAGTTTTTCTGGTACCTCCACCAGATCATCATCCTTTCTCTGTCAAGATTTTTTGTCAACCCCTCTCAACTTTGAAACTTAGCTTTATCTTTGAACCATACTAGTTGGATAGTTATTATTTGGTCATGTACCATTAAAAAATTAGATTTTGGTGAAGGGACAAGGTCATTCTGCTTGACTCCAAAGGATTTTGATTTTATAAAATTTTACCCCTTAAAAAATCAGAAAGACCATTTTAATTTATAATTTTAACAACAGAAATAATGCTGGAAATCATTTATTAGGGCCCCACTTATTTACTGCAGGCACCCTATAATGATCAGTCTGTTCATCCGGGTTCCCTTGCCTCTCCCCTTGGCCCAATCTGGCTCATACTTCACCCACAGAGTGCCTTTTAGTAAAGGTGTGCACACTGTCGTGTATCCGCGCCGGTAGTGACATGTTTGGATAACGTGAAAATGGCGGCACCGTTTGTTTCTTGATAAGTTTTCGTGTTATTTAACGCTTACATTGTTTACTTTTACATTAATGAGATCGTCAAATCTATTTAAAAGCATATTCAATCTTTAAATTTCTACGAAGTTTATGTGAAAATTATGTAAACAAGCAGTTTATGTCGATTAATTGTGAACAACGGAACAGGTTTGGATGACCTTGTTTTTCCAAATAGGAACGGTTTGGATGCGCATCTGATACGGTTTGGATGTGGTTAATATATAAGAGTTTAAACTGTTCTTTTAATTATATTTTCGCGAAGGGGAATTGCATCGCTACTGTGCGATGCACATGCCCTCATTGCAAAGCATGCTTTCAATATCTTGGAGATCGTCGTGTGACATTTGACCTTTGAATTCACATTGTTTAAAGAAATAAACATACACTTTGAAAGACTTGCATATTTAAGTCAACAAAACTTTATATACCGTAATTTGAATTTCAATTTTACACGATACAAGCTCAAAATAACTTGGCTTAATTATAAAAATTGCATACAGAGTGTTTTACATATATGTTAAGTCTGTTGCATAATCATTCAATCGATATTAATTTAGAAAGATTCAGCCTTACCAAAATCTTTACGACACAAATATAAACATGTGTTTACGACAGTTTTGATCAAGTCATGAGGCTAACTTTATATGCTGTAAACGATGTCAAAAGAGATCAGTCAAAAGACAGAATTATACCAACTCCAATATCAGCCCGAGGGCCGTAGGCCCGAGGGTTGATATTGGTGAAGGGCTGATGCAGGCTGTGATATGGAAAAGGGGTAATTGCAATACAAAAGAACTAAATATTGGTTATGGATTTTAACTAACATGCATGTACAAAATTATGAACAGATTAGCAATATACATTGGAAATGAAATCAGTGGAATGTAAAATACCGGTATATTGTGTAATCAATTTTATTATTTTAGTTTGTTCATTGAAAAAATCAACAAAACTTCTTGATCATTAATATACATAGATACATATTTATCGTTTTGATTTTCTGGTGGAAATTATGATTAAAAAATTAAAATGGCGACGTTTACTCAGGTCTCGTCATCACTTGGATTTTTTGGACCAACTATTTTTAACAACAGAGGAAATATGACTTAGCAGACCCACAGTTGCACACCGATAAAAGGCAAGCTGTTTCATTTTTGTCTGAAATATAAAAAATGCTATATCTTAAAATTATTTAAACCGTACCATTTGCACAATTTATATTTTATCATCCAAACCGGAATAATTCGTTAATCCAAACCGTACTTTTTATTTAGCAGGTGCATGAAGTTATTGCTATTTTTATACATATAAGTGTATTAAAAATATATTGAATTGATTTCATTTGGTTAGAGTAATCTTTCAAATTAATTTTGGCTGCTTCAGATTTTTAGAATGTGTTATATTATCTACGTTATCTCGAAATAGATCTTGGATTTAGCGTTAAAATGGCACGTTAACGATTGATATTCCTAAAAATAAGTCGTTTTTATTTACGATGAACAAAAATAACACTCGCTCTTTTCAACTGCAAACCCGTAAGAAAAATATGAACGACTGTTAAGATTGTTTTAATTAATATTTACCTCATTGTCGATAGATAAAAGAACACAACACTCATTGTTTTTGCAATTAATGGATACGCCATTTTCACGTTATCCAAACATGTCACTACCGGCTCGGATACACGACAGTGGTGCAGTGATCTAGAACTTTGTTTCTAAGGTCTAAGGTTAAGGTCATAGCAGGATTATATGTTAAGTCCGTGTCCGGGGCATATCTTATTTCTCCTTGGTCCAATTAATCTGGCTCATACTTCACTCACAGAGTGTCAATGGTTAAATGGTGTGCAGTGACCTTAAACAATATTTGAAGGTCAAGGGTCAGGGTCATGTCTAATCACACAAAAATCCTTTTTATATACTGTCCACATAGCCCTATTTCAGCTCATAATTCCTATAAATAGATCTTTTGAGTAAAGGGTGTATAGTGACCTTCAACCAATTTTCAAGATTCCTTGTGGGGAGCATATCTTCTTTACCTTTGCTTCCATCTGGCTCATACTTCACCCATATGGTGTCTTTGATCAAAGGGTATGCACTGAACCAATCTACAAAGTCATAGTGGATTTCTTTATAATCAGTTTTATTCCGTAAATTAGTTTCCATTTTCTTAATCTTGCTCAGACTAAAAATAATGCCTGTATGTAAGGGCCCGGGTAATGAAATTGAATTGGAAGTTCTATGCCAGCTGGAAAATTTCTAAGTTACAGGTCAAGGTCAAAGCAAAATTATCTGAAATTCATTTTATTCTATTGTACTTAAACGGGACCTTTTGAGATGCTCACAATCTCAATGTTGTCTAGTTTTTATTAACCTGGTAAATGTGACTTTTTTCAAACACAGATATGCACTAGGTCTCTGATTGGATTGTCAACACCTAATTAATTTTAATCTGTGAATGTCTACAATTCGATTTATCTATATAGATTTTTTTTCATTACTGTATATATTTTTGCAGAGCAAGCCTATGACACAAGCGACCATGGCAGGACTTGGACTCCTGACCTTCTATCAGTATCTAATACACGTTGTGGTTCACGAAAAAGCCATACTCAACATGCTTGGCATGTTCATGTTTGTTGTAGCAACAGTTACCTGGGCAACACCTGTTATGGAAATTGTAAGTGTTAAAATAAGATTTAAGAAACCACTGCAGTTTTATAACCACCCCCCCCCCCTTCCAAATAATTTTTTTTGGGGGGGGGGGTATATAGGAATCACCTTGTCAGTCTGTCCAGTCTGTCTGTCTGTTCATCATTTCCAGTTTCTATCTTTCTTATGCAGGAACATTGGAAGTTTCTACTTTACGCAAAGATTGCTAATGACCTACGGGTGTGTCATGATATGACCCAAGGTCACTTTGGCCGGTTTAAGGTCACTTGAAGAAAAGTTCAGAATATGTGTCTATTCTCTATCTTTCTTATGGAGAAACATTGGAAGTAATTCCTATTCACACAAAGATTGCTTATAGCACGAGGGTGTGTCATTATTTTGACCCAATGTCATTTGGGCAAGTTCAAGGTCATTAGAAAAAAAATTGTATAAATTTTGTGTCATATTTTTATCTTTGACAAATTAGAAGTTTCTACTTCACACAAAGATTGCTTGTGATCTGAGGGTTTAAATTGCCATGATTTTGACCCAGATCATTGTCAAAACATGCATAAGTCCTGTCTCGTCCATATCTTGTAATGGAAAATGATTAGAAGCTTCCTATTTCAAACAGTGATTTGCTTATGACCCAACAATATGTTCTGACCTTAAGCTTTGGTCATTTGTGCAAGTTTAATGTCACATTAAGAAAATTGGTGCATTCTTTATACTTTTCAATTAGAGAAATACATAATTTATTATAGGAGTATCATTTGTGAGCTTCCTAACATTACCCCTAGTTATGTTTAAATGCCATGTTTCAAGTCAATTAAATTAAAATAAGAATACAAGTAGTAAGTACACTCTCTGTTTTGAAATGTTTTTAATGGAATGTTGATTTTATTTCAATCTATCAAATACGAGAGCGTGAAGGATCTAATTTTAATTAGATTGATTTTATTTGATCCTTTAAAATGTGTATTAATTTTTTTCAGAGAGACTGTATGAGGAAGCAGAGTTCGGCCAATATCTCGGTCTCCATGTTGATTGGTGGAATCGCCTGTGCCACCATGTGGCTATTCTATGGCCTTCTGTTAAATGACTTCTATATATATGTAAGTGTGCCAGTGTCGGAAATTTAAGATGCTTGGTCCTCATTTATATTAAAAAGAATTTCTTGAATATCTCATACTGGAAAGTATGACGTTTCACTGTACTTAAATAAATTCGTACATGCTTGCCAATTTAAAAATCTACGGTAAGTATAATAACATTCGGATAAAATCTAACTAAATCATATGAAAATTGACGATGCTCTAATTAAATAAATAAAAAAAATAAATTATTAGTATTAAACTCTTTTATCTGTTAAAACGATGTACGGTATTAAAATTATTACCAGTGGATTATATATATGCAAGTGTTTGTCATATCTTAGCTACTGTTTCATAATTACTATTATTTATGGTACTTTTATTTCAGTCTCCGAATATAGTGGGCTTGGCTACTAGTGCAGGCAAAGTGGTTTGTATAATGAAATATGGCTCAAAGAAGAAGACTGAATGAAAACCTCCATTAAGTAAAAGAAAAAGAGTGTTAATACATGTATATTTATTGAAATTCTCAGATGTGCCTTAATACAGTATGTGATATATAGTATATCTAAAATTATAAGGATACTTAGGTAGTGAAGTTTTATTAACAAGTCACTGTTGCACTTACAATTACTGGATTATATATATCTCCAATAAAAAAGCTCAACAATTGAGACAGAAGAGATTTTTGTTAGATAAATTATGGCTACTCATTTTGAGTGCAAGCAAAGCCTGTATTGATTTTGATGTGTTATGTGATTGTGTAGGGCATATATATAAGTGTACACAAAAAACATGACATATTTGAATACTTATACCATTGATTCTGATTTTCACACATTGATGATAAAGAAGGAATGAGTTTTGGATAATAGTCTGTACAAAGATGATGTTATGTATGTAACCTGATTTATTCGATTACTACTCTGTAATTAGTGATAATACTCATTTTGTGGGTGCCCACTTTATTCTTCCATGAATTTCAATTTGAAAGCTCAGGCTATCCTTTTTGTTCTTTATGCAAAAAAATTTTGTTCATGAGTATAGATTTTTTTTGTTTTACATTCCCATAATAACTTCCAAAGTTTTACCATTGATTTGTCATGGTAGCAGTAGGTATATAAACCAACTTTTTATGACCAGTTTAATTTTGAAGAAAAAGTGTTATCAATGTTGGTTATGATGACAAATTTGCCTGTTAACCAGATCCTTCTTATTATATACTAAGAATTTTATGTATTACTTGCAGTTGTTCACAGTATCTGAGATGTGATATTGCAAATGTATTCAATGAGTTATAAAGTTAGCTTATTGTTTTGCAGTGTTTTATCATTTATGGTTGTCTTGGTAATAGTTTTTTGCTAGATTATTGTACTGTTGTAATCAAAATTGCAAGTCTGATTTTTGAGACACAATCATTAATTTTGTTTTATATATTTCTGTTTATCTTTTGTTGTTATGCAGCTAGCTTTACTTATATTTTCTTAATGTGAAATCCATATTCTATTAATATACAGCTCATATCTTGTTATAACATTTTCAGGGCTAGTTGTTCTCCAATTGCTTATATGATACCGGTTTATGTATATAACAAAAGTGTGATCATGAAAATGCATTTGAATGCTGTCACTTTAAGGATGCTTACGCATGAATAAGCTAAATATGAATTGTTTTCAAAATTATTTCTTGTTAGATTTTTTTTCTCCCCCCCCCCCCTAGATAATTTGCAGTTTTAAACATAGTAATTGGGACTACCATGACCATTAACTCTCTACCTGTCTCATTTTCATGTTTATTCAATTACTGTTTTTAGAAGCGAATTTACAATTTTAACAAAGTCTAATGATTTAAAAATTAATTTCCACCATATTGATGTTATTTTTGAAACCAACTTGATATTCTTCAAAACAGGATTGATGTCAGCTAATTGTCATATGTAAGGGACAAAGGAATTGAAATGTTTGTTTAACAATAATTTGCTTTAAACGAACAATACACATTGTTCACAAACTTTACTTGCTTCTAACAATGATGATGCTGATGACAATGATCCTGATAATATCTGTCTTTTTAATTTTCTTTGTTGATTGTTCTTAACACCTGAAACTTGACACATTGTCTAGCCTATACAACTGTGATTCAAACGCTTCAAAAGCAATACTAGTATAGTGAAAAGTATATTGTTCCAAAACTGAAATAAAAATAAAAAAGAAATACATGTACATGTAGTTGTGTGGCTTTTTAAGGGATGATAAACTAAACGGTACTCTCTTTCTTTTTTGGATTAACATTTGTGATAAACAAAAACATTGAATAAAATTTGGAATTATTTATTTTGTACAAAAAATTACCACTTTGTGGATTTACTTTTCAAGTCAAGTAATACAGATAAATGTTTCAAATTGCAAAAATAAATCTTACGATTAATTTACACTGAAACCAGTTCTGGCTAAATTTAAAATATCAAATTTTCTTACAAGAAATTGACTCCAAGTAATTTTACTTGAGAGTTATTTGGTAGCGATGTTTGATCGATGCAGATATCTGTTGACAGACATTTAGTAAATTACTTAAAGTAAATTCAGGAATCTTGATCATTTCGAAATAAAATTATGTACTGAAAAGTGGTTATTTATGTGAGGGAGAAAATTACACTAGTTAGGCACAAAGATAAACACTGGGTAAATTACTCTCATGCGTATGGTTAAAAAAATCAATACCCTAGTGTGGTAAATCACATATCCATGTATTAAATACCTGCACATGGAAAACCATAGAAAACATGTACTAGTACTAAACCACCAGCATAAAATAACCACTTTTACAGTATGTAATATTTATGACCCCCCAAAAAATGGAAACATGGCAACACATAGCAGTAATAATGTCATTACTGACAGAGAAGCAACTTTTTTGTTCATTCGCTGAACAAACTGAGCACATAGCTCTCAATGTTGTATCTATCTACATGTCTAATTGTCAATGGACACATTTCCTATGCACTGAGTAGTTATCTGAATGAATCTGGGTGGGGTGATGTCCCTCCTTGCTGTCTTCCTTGTTTTAATCCCTGAAATAACAGAAATTTGGGCTTCAAGTTCAAAAGCGTAAATCAATTCGTTTGCATAAATTCTCATAAAAATATCATCAATTGTGCTGTTTTACCTAGTATGGTAATGTAAGTATAAAGTGTCTTTTAATTTAGTTTTAAATCTTTGTAGCCCATTCCATTTGATTTGATTACAAAATATGTTTCCATTTCCTGTAAATAAAACAGCCTCCCCAATTCTATAGCACACAAAATCTGAGACTGCATGTATATACATGTACTAGTACTTGAATGTTGAAATGTTCATATTTACATTTTCCAGTGTCTTTGCCTGTGATAACACTACGTATCGATTTTGTACTATAAAACCCATAATACAAATGACGCCAAATTGAGGCGCCAGCAGGGTTTGCTTATTTATATTTAAATATTTAGTCATACGATGGTTTAAAATTATATAAATATAAGTAATAAGGAATCATTCTTTGAATATTATGAGGTGATAATTTTGGTCGGGGCGTGATCAAATCTATCATAAAGCCCTCCGGGCTTTATTGGATTTGATCACGCCCCGACCAAAATTATCACCTCATAATACTCAAAGAATGATTCCTTATTCCTTATATAAACACATTTTGTATGTGCACATTCGAGAACTGATTGTAAACTGTACCTGATAGTATCCCGTGTGGTACCCACTCATGTACCAGGCCATCAACATAGAACACATGGCCTCATTGTCACCATCTATACCATCTTCTATTGGAGGTGGAGGTGGTGGCACAAAGGGGATACTCTGAAAATTGAAATCACTTATCAATTAATTCTATTCATTGATGAATGTCAAGTCTATATGCAATTTCTTTGAAATACTGTTAACTTATTACATTTGGCTGTGTATTACAAGTTTGCAATTTTTAACTAAATGTCATGAATACATGTACAGTTCTGCAATGCTCACATTTGTAATGCTTGATATAATTTGCTTATAGTAGGTCTTACAACATCTCATATAAAACCTTACGATCACTCTCATTTTAAACACAAAGTTTAGCCCTATATACTGATTGCTCTTGTCTGAGCTAGCATCAATATCTGGTCTGAAATCGGTGAACTGATTCACTATCCATTCGGGCAGATCTTTTCATTCCATTTCACACTCCTTCATAACATGAATTAAATGTCAAATCTACTATGATACATTAACATTTAATCAAATATAAAATATAATTGTGCTTTAATTTCTAAAATTTTATTCTAACAGATTACAATAACTATTCATTACAAGCTTAGTACATGTACCGGTATATATAATGAGTATTATAATGCCATTAATTACATACCATACCGATTACACCCAACTTAACACCAGAGCAGATCCCAACTAAACCCCAGGTTTACTTTCAAAGTTTACTTGGGGTTTACTATGGGTCTGCTTTTATAAATGTTGCGTCCACTTGGGGTTTACTTTGGGTCCATTCAGGGTTTACTTGGGGTTTAATTTTGGGGTCTACTGTACACACTGAAGTGTAAAGAAGACCCGTCTTACTATCTTACTGCCTGTATTCCCTGCCCCTTGTATATTCCAAACATGCATGTACTGTAGCGACTGCTTTCGGGGTGTATTCCAATCGGGGTTTACTCTGGGACCATTCTAGTAAACCCAGGGTAAGCCCCAAAAGTAAACCCAGAGTTTACATGGGGTTTACCTTCTGTTTGGTTGGGTCTAATCATTACTGTACTGAATAAATATATACTTACACTTGAATGTGGTAATGGACCAGTAAAATTAGGAAATGATGGCACTCCAGGGAATGAAAACTGTGACTGAAATAAAAAAAAAATGAAACCATCTTGATTCTTCTCAATATCAATGCAATAAAATTGAATCCAGTCAAGCTAAGAGACAACGATCAAATACTTGTGTGTTTGGAAATCCAACAGCAGATGAAACAAACTCACCGGAAATCCTTGCATTGGAGGCCCACCAGGCCAGGAAAACCCTCCCCTCTGGTTAGGTGTGTGCCTGTTGTGAGTGGACCCTGCAGGGTGGCTGGAAGTGTCTGACCTTTGACCACACCAGTCCATGCTGTCTGCCAAACTCCCTCCCTGAAATAAGGCATATTTTAATTAACAAGGAATTACAGCAAGGTCATTTTGAGATCACAAACACTGGTGGCTATGATCATGTACTGTAATTCCTTGTTTATGCGAGTACTTAATTCCACAATTCAATAGTTCTGCATCAAATCGCGAGAATATATAATCGTGAATTTTTATCATAGTTCCAAATAGTTTACATCTGTCCAAAAAATTAAAGACGATTTTAAAATTTGTGAGATGCCTCTTGTGGTTTTACGTGGATATTAATTCCTCGCGTTTAATGAGGAATTTACATTATTTAACCTAATTTTTAAATACCATCAAGCAAAATTTCATCATAATACATTTCTTAATATTTATATTGTTTAGAAATAGATTAGAGCGGGGTTGGCTGGGAAATACCAGTGCTTGAAATTACCAGTGGTATGGTAAATATGGTGGGTTTTTTTTTTGGGGGGGGGGGGGGGGGGGTATTTTTTCGTCCTGGGACTTACTCTTAAAACAAATTACAACAGTGTATACCATGGTATATAAATGAACCATGTTTCAATTATTCATAAGTAGATGCCAAATGTATTGCTGGCTAGTATAAACTTGTTTAAATCAAAGATAATTACTATTAAATGCCATAGCTAACAAGGTATCCTACTGTCTACATCCCAATAGATATGATTAAAAGTATGAAGTATGTTATTTGTAGTTGTACTTTATTACCTAGGAAATACCAATAATTCCTAGTAAATACAAGTATTTCCAATTCACCTGGGAAATAGGAATATTTTCCAATTTTTTGCCAACCCTGGTTTAAAGAGTGCAGATCAATTTGTTTTATAATTATTATACACATATCTCTAAATCAATTCTTCATATATTAATTAGTTTTTGAGAAACTTCAAGTGGGAGAGAGAAGATTTGAGAGGGCACAAGAAATGACATTCAAATGAAACCAATTATAACAGACTAGGAAATAAAATCCCAGCAATATTCTATTACAATACCTCTGGATCAGACAGTTTCTGTGGACGGGATCTTCGACCAGGGGCATGTTTTAAGTTATCCAGTATCTGCTCCTCTTCATTCCCATAGCCCCGATACCTCACAACACACGTTCCTGCCTGCAGATCCACAGAAAGTATCTCTGCATCATACACCAAACCGTCCTCAGAGAAAACCGCTCGACATTGGTCCCCTTGCTTCCACTTCATACAGAAAAATTAAGGAACTCATTTTAAAACAGAGCAATGCAATTACATCCGCTCTTATGAACCTATTCAATTACATACTGTATTGATATGAAATCTTTCTAAGAAAACTGAATTGTTTTGCAATATAGGTGATAATTATTCATATTTTTGTCTTTTTGGTTTGGTAAATTATCGGGTAATCATATAGAGTTATATTCCAAATCATAACCAAAAAATTTTTTTTAGGAGTAAGAATAATTAACAGAATATGTTTTTACCTGTGTAAGGTTATCAAACCAACAACATGAGTATTTTAATTGATAATTCAAGCATGAACTTTTACACACTGTGACTGGAGTGTCATGGCTATTCACCTGTTTCTTTTTCCGATGCCTTTTTTTCCTCTTTCCACTCTTACGTTTTTTATCAGTAGTTTCTGGTTTCTCTTCATCTGTTAATCCCTGATCTTTTTTAATTTGAGCCTTATGGGAAAAAAAATACAAGATCTTAGTTGAACAACAATTAAGTTTGATATTTAAAAGTTAACATTTTTTTCAGATTTTTTCTTAATGTTTATATAGGTCAAAATCACATACAATTCAAAAGCCTATGTCAATATGTAATGAATCTCACCTTGACTAGACTGATTGCATTGTCATATGCCTTTATCAGAGCTGTATCATCCCAGAGATCATTTTCACTGTCACTTCCATGCTGTAAAAAAGAAAAAGCAACACATATACTTTAAAACACATTTTTATCAATATCTGATTCTCTGTAACATGTGCAATTTTGAACTTTTTGAAATCAAGACAGACACAAATCATTATCAAGTTAAATCATAATTTAATATTAAACAAAAATCTCCAAAACGTTGGAGCAACGATGCATTTGTAATACATTTAAAAGTCTTTTTAAAAGTCATATGCATTCTGTATAAACTAAAAAATATTAAACGTTACGTAAAAAAAAATAGTATAGACGTCCAACTGCTGTCAAATTTATGTTTAGTTTCTGTCATTTCTCTTACCCCTCCGCGTTGAAAAAGCAATGTACCAGAGGCAGCCATATTAGAGATACTACCGAAATACATTTAAAAGAGGTCTTTTCATTGGATCAACGTTTTGTGAGATCCAATCAAATTTGGGGTTTCGGGATTGCAGGCTTTGGAAATCTTTTGTAAAAGGAGGTTTATAAAAACTATTGACCACGCTCAGTAGGTAGAGACTACCGTACTCACTACCCTACTTCTTCAATAATTGTGTTTACCAAGTAACTCTAAACAGTTATTCAATTTGATAAAATGGTGTCTGCATAGATAAACTTGTTTTTATATTGGACAACTAAGATCTACCGCGAATCAGAGAACAGAAGTCATGTCAAAGAAACGGCCGGCAAACGACCCATCATGGAGTGGAAGCAACACAACTTACAAGGACAAGATGGAGCAGATGACCCAGCAAGAGCGATTGATAGAGGAAAAGAAGAAACTGATTATGGAAAAACTGCAGGCGCACCCCCCACAACCTGACATACCCAAAAGTTCCACGTATGTGCAGTATCTATGAAGAATTGTATTGTTATGTCATTGTTGAGTGAATTTATATTAGTGTGATATTCAGGTAAGAAATCGAATGTTGAGTAAATGTCAGATTTACTGTGAATAGACTTTAATTCACAATGATTTTATATCATGATATCAGATATACTGATAATCTGGTTCAGGGCTACTTTTTGCAACATATATGGCCAGAAATTAGTCCTGACTTTTACCCCTCTCTATTTGTAACCAGTAACATTGATTACATCGGTAACAATGTTTGATTATGAATGATTTTCAAGAACTAATTTCTGGTCATATCTATTTTTGCGAACATGATGTAAACGATCTCAATATTAATATACCAGAGGCATTAAAAGACTTAATAGCAACAAAAACTGTTTGCGGCAACAAGGCTCTCACAAGCCTCGCTAAAATTTACCGGGGTTGTATAAAAGTTTGTTTATAGTATAAATATGTTTATAATTAATACATTTTGCACTTAAAAATATGTGAATGAAAAAGAATTGAGCATTCCAAAAAAGATTGTAATGGTATGCATCCTATTAAATAATATGTAGCTCTATCACTTAGAACTATTTTAACAAGAGCTTGGACTTTGGTTAGTTGTGTCAAACAGCAATGTGACGTACGTCTGACCATTTCATTGCTGGCCACTCAGCCATGGCTCTTTGAAATCAACAAGATTTGTCTGGCTTTTGAGCTAAGACTACGCAATCGGTGCATTTTCGCTTGAAAATGCGTCATTTTTAACTTGTTTTGACCCAAGATAAAAGATAGCTACGTTCAACCGAAAGTCCAAGGACTTGTTAAAATGGTTCTATAAGTGAAATTTGGCGTTGAGCATTAAATAATGATGTAGAGCTATAGTTCTTCACATCTTACAATCTTGAAATTTATTGCACAAAATATGTACAAACTTTTCGAAAGATTAACCTAATTTCCTAACACAATCTTTAGAAATATTCAATACCAAAACAATAAGCTTTTGTTAGAATGTCGCTGTAATTGCAACAGACATTTTCTTAGACATGCTCATGTCTTCAAAAAGAGAAATATGTTAAATTCATTTGCAGATCCTCATTAGAATTCTTCACTTCTGATAATCAATTTTGTAGGGTTGTAAAGAAAGCAGGATTACCTTCATGGATGAAAAAACCAAAGGCTGCTAAAGAAGCTGAAAAAGAGAAAGCAACCCCCAGTCCAGAGTTTTTCTCCAATGATGGCAGTTTCATGGATAGGTTTTTAGCAATGCAAGGTGAAAATAGATGCACTTTACAACAATAATTTTGTTCTGAAATTGAACTTAAAAATCATTTTGAAGGTTTTTTTATCTTGTTTTGCAACATATATAATATGTATTTAAATGATAATAAATTTTCGAGATGTAATAAGCATTTTGTGGTAAAAAATATTTAAGTTTCAAAAAATGAAATGCTAAGACAGTGAGGAATACTGAAAGGTGAAAATCAGATTAAAACCCAATAACTTCTTCTGCGTGTATCCAATTTCTGCTTTGTTCACGTCGATTTCCGACACACGAAAAATAAATCAGCGTATATTAAATACAAAGTTTTGGTCTCGTAATAGAGTTATCTCTTTGCCTATAAAACAAAGAGGTAAGCAAAATTACAGTAGACTATGTTCAGCTAACAGGTCTTCATTGTTTATTAGATAATCCATTAACAAGTTAATTAAATTTGGTCACGTTCCTTGCATTAACTGTTGTTTAATTATACCTGTGCTACAAGTATATGTAGATTTACATGATTTTTTGATCTATGATTGTATCTCTGAAAATAATTATCAGTTATTATTTCACATTACAGAAATCATGTAAATTGTTTTATCGTTTGAAATTTTTATTAAAATTTAAGAGTCAAAATGTAGATATTTTTTTCCTCAATTCACAGGTAAAAACAATCTTTCATGAATTATTTTTCACTTTGACTTTGAAATAGTGAAAATTTGATTCGCATACAGAGGCATCGCGCACTTAATATACGATTTGGCCTCAGATATAGCCTTTTGCAAACATCAGACATTTTCAATACATGTATTAAACAATATTTAGTTTAAATATATTCAAAGATATGCAAATTACACAATCACCATGCTCTAAGAGTCTTAATTATCTTACACTACATCATTTATTAAAGATATTCAGGTTTTGTTAGGGATATATAGGAAAGTAGTTAGTATATGATGATAATTGGATATTTCATTTGACTATTTGAACCACTCTAAACCAAAGACATCCGATTAAAATTATGTTCTACAGGTATTGTAGTACACGTTTACATTGAATTAGTTTTGGTTTAAATTGGTATTCATACTGAAAATTAGACAAGTATTTTAATGAGAGTCTTTTCTAATACAATGATCATGTTTATAGCCATATATATATATAAAATGCATCTGTTGAAAATGTTAGATGCGTGGCCAAGTGGTAACACGGAGGTCTTTTTGATTTTGTGGTCGCTGGATCGAATTCACTAAGTAGCAATTTTTTTCACTTAAATTGAAACATGAACAGAATAGAGAGATTAAGTTATACGCATCTAATCTTCTTTTTTTAAAAATTATCTTGTTTAATTCAGTCTGAGTATGAGTACACCCAGCATTAACAGTTCTCTTCATTAACACTGTACATGTACTATATTCACACTTAGATCCATTGCACTTTGCTTGAACTTATCACGGTTCAGAATATCAACTACTGTTATACACAGAGTTTCCCGAATTTATGACAAATCAGTTGTTACAGACACCATTATAAAATCAGAACAGCATATCCAGGTTTCAAAAATCATATTGCGACAGCTAGGTACCTGATCAAAGGTATTTTAGTAACAGGTACTTTCTGTCCAAACACAGGTGTAGGCGAAATAATGGGAAAAGGCACTATACCTCTTTTTATATACTATTTTAAGTTATAATTTGTGGAAAAAACATGACACAGAATAAACCTGATATAAGGTATATTGATATTTTTTTAAAATAACAACATTAGAAGAATGAATCTGTTTATATTACAGCTGCTGCAGCAGCTGGAAAATCAAGCTCTGGTTCAGATAAAAGTGAGAAGAAAACTGAGAAGGACAACAATTCTGACAGCAAGCCTATGAATATCAAAGATCTCAAAAAAGATCCTCAAACAGTACAAACTCTTACTAGACCAGAAGCTAAAGTGTACAACCCTTCCAGAGAAAGTGATGATAAATCATCAAAGGACCCTGAAAATAAGTCTGGGTTTTCAAGGCAAAATAGTTCCTCATCTGTAAGCCAATCCCCAGCAAACAGTCAAAGGATGTTTCCATCTGGACCAGCGAGGACCCAAGCTCCTCAAACAAGAGGTCCTGCTCCTCAGCAGCCACAAGTAGCTCCGAGGCCCCCACCTCAGCAGTCTCTCCAGCCTCCCTCTCCCAAGCAGCAACAGCAGCCTCCTGGCCCTCCACAATTTCATGCAGGACCACAACAGGCTCCAGCTAGGCCTCCACCTCAACAGATTCATCCTGGTGGGCCTCCATCCTCACAGATGCCTCCGAGTGTGCAGAATCCTAATTTTCCCCCAAATCCCCAACAGACTCTGCCGAATGTGAGCCTGCCACCACAGTCTGTGGCCTTCTCTCAAGCTCCTGTCTTGCAGGAAAATCCTCCTTTTATGCATCCCCATCCAAATGCACCTCCAGCTCAGCAAACTAGATTTGGAGGACCCCCTCCCCCAGGGCCAAATCCTGGAATGTTTCCTCAGGGGCAACCTTCCATGCCTCCTATTTCTCAGGCTCCTCCCTTTGGACCACCAAATTCTTTTGGTGCCCCTCCACCTCCCCCACAGTCTCAAAGACCTCCTGCTCCAGGATCTTTTGCTCCGCTAAATCCTCCACACCCACAGGGTAATTTCAATGGACCCCCACCCTCCAATTCCCCACCAGCTCAATTTGGTGGATTTAATCAACAGCCTCCCCCTCATCAAAATCCTGGCAACTTCCCACAAGTTCGGCCCCCAGTTTCCAGTTATGGAGGACCTCCACCCCCTCCTCAAGTAGCACCATTTGGTCAGCCCCCAAACCAGCAACCACAAATGAATTCTGGACCATTTGGCAGCATGCCTAATTCACAAGTACCAAGCAGGCCACCTGCTCCACCTACTTCTTTTGGAGGACCACCCCCACCTCCAGGAATGGCAAATTTTGGAAATCCTGGCCAACCTCCTCATCCAGGTGCCCCTCAAGGGCCCCCTCCCCCACCTGGAAACTTCCCTGGGCAGCCGCAAATTATGCCTCCCCAGTCGTCGGCTGCATTTGGAATGCCTCCTAGGATCCCTCCTCCCCAAATGACACAGCCAAACACAATATTTGGAATGCCCCCACAACAGTCAGGATCACTGTTGCCACATCCTCAAGTCCAGAGGGGAGAGAATACCGAGGTTGTATATGGAGAATATGGACCAGTGGTCATCAAAAAAGAAAAGATCGAAATAAAAAAGGAACCTTCCTCATCAGACTATGATCCATCCATGCCAACAGAAGAAGATTCACCAGGTATTTACCAACACTGTTTCAGGTGGCAACATAAAACAGAACTGGTAGACTAATTGTTCTCCAACAATTAGAGGTCTTTCCACCTCATTGTTTTTTATGTTTGAAATAAGATTTGCTTCAATAGAATAAAGTATTTTTTCTGCGTTACTTCATAAAAAAAGTTTGCAATTTTTTATTGCTTGACCTTGACCTTTGACCTTTATGTCATTTTCATCTGACAATTTAGATGCTTCAATACCAAGTGGTCCTATGTATCTATGATTATTGATTCAAAAGTTATTTGTGTTTTTTATTGAATGTTCGAAACTTTCGAACTGCTAGAAAGGGACTTTGGACCCTGTCGGTATGAATAGATTGAAGAAGCGTCTAGGTGTACTGAATACATTAGTAAAAGTTTTAAGTCTCTATCTCTAACGGTTAATGAGGAGTAGCGATAACAAGCATTTTGTACAATAGGGGTAATAACTCTATACTTGTTACATGGTAAGGGGCAAAGGGTTATATTTTGAAATGTCTTAAGATGTCCTACTACATCCATGAAAAAGTTTTTCTCTACCATCCTAAACATAAGATATCTATAAACTCATTAATTAAGAGATTTCCAAATGACATTGACCTTTGACCTTTATGTCATTTTGTTCGGCCAAGATAGACGCTTCCATCCCAAGTGGTCCAAAGTCTCTATGATAGGTAGTAAAAAAGTTGGAAGTGATTTTATAGAAATGTAAATACTTTCAGAGGCAAGAAGTACTATAAGGGCGGCTCAGATCCTTTCAGTATGAATAGATTGAAGAACCCTCTAAGTGTTCTGAAGACATTGGTAAAAGTTCCAAGTATCTATCTCTAATGGTTTCAGAGGAGTAGCGATAACAAGCTTTTCGTGCAAAATGGGCAATAACTCTGTAACTATTTAAAAGAAGGAGCCAAGGGGATATATTTTAAAATGTCTTAAGATGTCCTATTTCATCCATGAAAAAGTTTTTCTTGACTACACTAAACAAAAGAGATCTAAATACTCATTAATTAAGAGAGATTTCCAGATGACCTTGACCTTTGACCTTTATGTCATTTTGTTCGGCCAAGATAGACGCTTCCATCCCAAGTGGTCCAAAGTCTCTATGACAAATAATAAAAAAAAAAATAATTTTTTTATATAAAAATGTAAATACTTTCAGGGGCAGTAACTACTAGAAGGGGGGCTCAGATCCTTTCGGTATGAATAGATTGAAGAACCCTCTAAGTGTACTGAAGACATTGGTTAAAGTTCCAAGTTTCTATCTCTTATGGTTTCAGAGGAGTAGCGATAACAACCTTTTCGTACAGAAGGGCAATAACTTTGTAAGTTTTGGGAGTTATCACGCAAAGGGTCATTTGGTACCATAACTTTTAATGGCCAATAACATAAAGAAAAAATTGTTTAATATGCCAAATAATAAAAAAGCTGTCCCTTGGAAAATAGAGAAAAATAGACTAATTGTTCTCGAACAATTAGAGGTCTTCCCACCTCATTGTTGTTTATGTTTAAAATAGGATTGCTTTAATAGAATAAAGTATTTTTTCTGTGTTACTTCATAATAAAGTGTTAAACAATTAAGATTGCAATTTTTTATTCCTTGACCTTTGACCTTTATGTCATTTTGATCTGACAAGGTAGACACTTCAATACCAAGTGGTCCGATGTATCTATGATTTTTGATTCAAAAGTTATTTGTGTTTTTTATTGAATGTCGAAACTTTCAGAGGCAATAACTGCTAGAAAGGGACTTTGGACCCTGTCGGTATGAATAGATTGAAGAAGCGTTTAAGTGTACTGAATACATTAGTAAAGGTTTTAAGTCTCTATCTCTAACGGTTAATGAGGAGTAGCGATAACAAGCATTTTGTACAATAGGGGCAATAACTCTATACTTGTTACATGGTAAGGGGCAAAGGGTTATATTTTGAAATGTCTTAAGATGTCCTACTACATCCATGAAAAAGTTTTTCTCTACCATCCTAAACATAAGATATCTATAAACTCATTAAAAAATATATTTCCAAATGACCTTGACCTTTGACCTTTATGTCATTTTGTTTGACCAAGGTAGACGCTTCCATCCCAAGTAGTGCGAAGTCTCTATGATAAGTAATAAAAAAGTTGAAAGTGATTTTATAGAAATGTAAATACTTTCAGGGGCTATAACTACTATAAGGGCGGCTCAGATCCTTTCAGTATGAATAGATTGAAGAACCCTCTAAGTGTACTGAAGACATTGGTAAAAGTTCCAAGTTTCTATCTCTTATGAGGAGTAGCGATAACAAGCTTTTCATACAATAGGGGCAATAACTCTGTAATTATTTGAGGGTAGGAGCCAAGGGGCTACATTTCAAAATGTCTTAAGATGTCCTACTATATCCATGAAAAAGTTTTTCTCTACCACCCTAAACAAAAGAGATCCAAAAACTCATTAATTAACGGATTTCTTAATGACCTTGACCTTTGACCATTATGTCATTTTGTTTGGTCAAGGTAGACGCTTCCATCCCAATTGGTCCGAGATCTCTATGACAAATAATAAAAAAGTTGGAAATGATTTTATAGAAATTTAAAAACTTTCAGGGGCTATAACTGATAGAAGGAGGGCTCAGATCCTTTCGGTATGATTAGATTGAAGAACCTTCTAAGTGTTATGAAGACATTGGTAAAAGTTTCAAGTATCCATCTCTAATGGTTTCAGAGGAGTAGCAATAACAAGCTTTTTTTACACAAGGGCAATAACTTTGTAAGTCCTGGGAGGTATCAAGCAAAGGGTCATTTGGTACCATGACTTTTAATGCTCAATAACATAAAGAAAAACTATTTCAATATCTCTTGAAACAAAAAAGCTGTCCCTGGAAAAAAAGAGAAGAAAAAAAAATAAAAAACATAAGAAATACAAAAGGTCTTTCACCTGAAAGGTGGAAAGACCTAATTATACTTATGCACACATACCTGTATTGAATATCGAAACTGATTTACTTCTTTGTTTCAGTTAAAGTTGCCCCTGACGATGACATCAAGCAAGAGAGAGACCAAAAATCGTAAGTTTTTGAGAAAAAAATTATGATTATTTACAACTACCTGAGTTTATGCTACATGTAATATCAATCACACCTTTTGTTGAGATACGAAGAATATTCTAACAGTTTCCGACTTTATCTTTTTTCACTTGTTCATACCATATTTGATTGCAGAATGGTGGCCATGCAAATGAGAGGAAGTGGTAGCAGGTTTGACAGGAAGAGGCCATCTGTGTTTGATGACAATGAAGAAGATTTAAAACCAGGTAAGTGGAAGTGGGTTTGAGTACATTACGTAATGAAAGGGCTGGCACAACCATAGCCGAGTTTACAGCCACTTGGTACCTTATCAGAACAGTCATTTCTAAAAAGGAGGAAAAAAACATTGAAAAAATGATTTTCTTTCAAATCTCAGGGTCAATGGACGGAAATTCATGACATTGATTTTTAATATGAAAGATAATTAAGATGGATATTTGGGCATTCATCCCCATGTTATGCCCCATTATCCCCAGGATGATGTTTAATGTCCAAAGGGAGCACTCATTTGGGAGCAAATTTTAGAAATTAGGGTTAAAAAGCTCTCAAGTTAGTTGTCAAATTTTGGTCAGATCAAGCCTGTTGGCCCCGGGAGCTTTCGATACTGATAGGCTGCTTCTAGTTTCTCCCCCAGAGGACCCCGACACAGTGATACTGGCGGAACAGATGGCAGCCTTCTTTGCCCAGTGCTCTCCTGACAAAGAATTCCAGGCCCTTGAAGACTACAAAGACAACCCGGTTTTCTGGTGAGTACATTTGCCACTTTTGGTTATTTTGATTTTTTGTAGAATGTCCAATACAAAGTGTTTATTATAATCTGTACATCAAATGCTCTTTCAATAGAGATAAATTAATTATATCCCCGCTTCAAAGGAGAAGGGGATATCATATTATACCATTGTATGTCTCTGTCTGTCTGTCCATAGCAAGTTTCTTGTCTCATATTGTTTCGCAATTATCTTGGTAACTATTTAACGCAAATGAAATTTTAACACGCCCTTTGTATAGGCATGCCATATGGTGGGATTTATTATTGAACAAATGCCATGTCAACTTTCTGTTAAATGTCGACTTTGCTTATTTTGAGTATTCACATCAGAGCTAGGGTATCACTGGAGAGCTTTGGCTCATAGATATCTTCTTTTTTTCAGTGTGCATGCCCATGGCGACTTTTAAGTTCATGTCATGAATTAGTAATTTGTTCATGATATATACATTCGTTGTGGTTGGCAAAAAGAAAAATTCTTTAAAAACTTGTATTATGGTTGCCCCTCAAAAAATCTAGCCCACATAACTCTACTGGCAAGTTCAGATACTGGTACCAAAAAACCCAGCTCTGCATGAAAGAAAAAATATGTGAAAGCTTATTTGAATTCTTTGTACTCTTTAGCTCTGTCTGATATATTTTTTTCTATTTTATTGTAGGTTTTTGTATGATGAGGCTAGTCATGCACACAGATACTTCAAATATAAAGTTGCTGAACTGAGGGGACGGAATGTGGATGGCAACGAAGCGGATTCAGAGGAAATGGATGGTATGTGAATTTGTCCGACCATAATTAAAGGATTTACAGTCTCACGTAATTAAAGGATTTACAGTCTCACAAATTTACATCAGAACAAAAAAGGACACACTTTGTACTGTTAACATACTTTAAATCACCTGATCACCGTTTTCCTTTATTATTGTATGCTTATTCAAGTACACCATAAAGATATATTTTAGGTAGCTTAGATTCCTAATGGAAGAAAAATGGAACATTGTTATTCTTTTTTTTTTACGAGAAGATATTCTATCACATGTGATTGTTTTTGAACAGGTAAATCTGCTTCTGGATCAAAAATGAAAAGGAAGAAGAGGAGCAGGTGGGGTCCCCAGGACGACCAGCCACAGGTCCCTCCAGTGGGTGTGGCCATACCTCATGGTAAACTAAAATGCTTTCGAAAACATTGGGGGGGGGGGAGCAATAGGTGTTAGCATGCCGTTATACTTAATTGCTATGATATCTTGTTGGTTCATTTCATTGAGTTAAAGTATTTGTATGCTACCAGTATTCATATCAAAACTACCCAATGGGTATTATACATGTATTGGTATTATTTGTCTACTACAAAGCCTTTTATACCACAAGTATAATATTTGCATGGATTTATTATAAGCTCAGGCTTCTGGTTTCTGATTTAAAAAATAAGTTTTTTTTCCAAAACACTGAATGATTGCATAGGAGTTTTCTAGCCCTGAGTACATAAAATTTAGAACAACTTACCGGTACTTTTGATCTTAGTTGCAAGTTAAAGTAAGACTGAGATCAAAACTGAGCTTGTCTGTGTTTATTGCAATCATGCCTTGTTGATAAGATTGTGATTCGCTTGGACTCTTTACTCAGTCGTACAGTCCAGGCCACCGCAGGTTACATTACAAGACTTTGCACGAAAAATGGTGGGCAGTGACACTCTGAGCGAGGACCAGATCAAACAGATCCGCCACCAGCAAGAGGTACAAAGAAGTGAAGTTTGGTGGTGGTTTAGAAACTTGAATGCGTAGCATTAGGCTGTTTGAAATATGATTTATGCCAAGTGCAAGTTTTTGATAGGAAAAATGAACTGTCAAGCCTTTTGGCAAAATATTCTGAGTTTGAGATTTGATTTGATCCTCAATCATCTGTATGTGCAAAAAAAATTTCAATTTTTGTACAGATGAACATGATGTATGAGTTGATCCTTGCCAAAAAGAAGGTGGAGGAAGCCGCCCTGATGGAGGAACAGATGGCCTCGATGTCTGCTGCCTCATTTAAAAAAGTCAATAAGTACGAGTATGATTCGGATGAAGACGTAGAGGGTGGGACATGGGAACACAAGAATAGAACTGCAGAAATGGAGGCCACCAGAGGTAAAGAGCAAGTTTTCTCTCTTAAGATGATGCAGTTGTGAAATATCTATGACTGAAGTGGATTTGATGTTTTTGTGTCTAAGTTTGATGAGTTTATCATCTGCAGGCCCTTTGCAAAAGTTAAGGCATTTGAAGTACAAGTATCTGAAGAGAATTTAAATTACATTATGTTTTTTGAAAAAAGGAATTACAGTACTTGGTAATGTAAAGGTTTCTATTCTCAGAGAATTGTTTACATTTTCTTGGCAGACTGGGCAGAAGCCCTTACAGAAGCAAACAAAGGAAAGCACTTCATTGGAGACTTCCTTCCTCCTGATGAGCTGGAGCGATTCATGGAAACATTCAGGGTAAGCCAGTCCTACAGAAATCTTTTCTTCTGGTTTCTTGAGATTTATGACATTGGTTTTCATTTTAGTGCAGGTTATACACTTGTATTATGATGAATCTTTTATTACTTTCGAATTATGATATAATCCAATGGTTTTTTTTGTTTTTGCATTTTTGAAAACTTTTGTTACTATGTTTATATAAATACATCTTCTGCATAGGTACTTTGCAGACATCAAACCTTTTGAAACCTTCAATATATTTATCATACTTGGAAACTTTTTAATTGTTGAAATGGTTCCACAGGCATTGAAGGAAGGCAGGGAGCCAGATCTGTCAGACTACAAAGATTTCAAGCTGACATGTGATAACTTGGGCTACCAGATGCTGCAGAAGCTGGGATGGAAAGAGGGAGAGGGGCTTGGCTCTGAGGGTCAGGGAATTAAAAACCCAGTCAACAAGTAAGTCTAACATGTCATAGAAGCAGCAAACAATTTTCATCAGAACTGTTAAAGGTCCTCCACACCTTTGAAAATTTTTTCGCATACAAGCTATTCCTTGTGGATACAAAAATTTAGCATGCATTCAACTTGAAAATGAGAAATAAAAAGATTTGATTTTTAGGAGGGAAAAGTAACTTTAAAAAAAACCTGTCGTTTTCATTAAAACAAAAGTGCGTGCTATATTTAACTTGGGACTGTTGGTTAATAGACTGACCCCATACCCATTGCACTACAGATATAGACACCTACATTTGGCATTATAAACAGTTTTACAATCGCTATATTGTGACATGCTGTCATTAAAAGTAAAAGTCACAGGGTAGCGAAGAACCTTAACTTCTCTTTAGGCTAGGTTTAAAAGTTCTCTAATGCAACAAATTTTACCTAAAATTGTGGAAATTATATTTCTTGTACAGTAAAATATTATTCTTCTTTGATTGAATGTATTAACAGAGAAACAATTTCGAAAAAGTGTGTTTTGACATTTTGTTTCGCTATTCAAACCTCTCGTAACAGTTTTAAAATAGGCTTTCATAGTCTACTAGTAAGAAATAAATTATTGAAAATTGAAAGAACAGATACTAGTATTAAAGTAAAAATATATGATGAATGTTTTGGCATGTTTCAGGGGCTCTGTTTCGGTAGAGGGTAGGGGAGTGGGGACGGAACGGCCAGCAGCCCTGGAGAAGGATGATGATGAATTCGATGCTTACAGAAAAAGAATGATGCTGGCTTACCGATTCCGACCAAACCCATTGGTGAGTCTCCTTTGTTATATTGTTCTGATAAATCAGTATATCAGTGTTTCTCCATGTTTATATAGACCTTGATCATTTCCTTTTCTGTTCTTTCTTTCATTTTCTTTTTTTTTCTCTTCTTTTTATAAAAATCACCATCAATACCTAAATGTACTGTGGAATCATAAAATTTCGTCGTGACTCAATTTTTCATGGAATTCGTGGGTACCTCTCATCCACAAATTTACATCCTCCATGAATTAATAAATTAGTGTTATAAAACCATTTGTCCTTATGTTGGTATAAAAGAATACATGAAATTACGTCCCCACGAACCTGTAAAAGTTAACCAATCCACGAAAATTGGCCCCCACGAATTATAAGGATTTCACAGTATTTGTTATAATGCTTATTTTTTTACCTGTCTTTTTTCCCCCCAGAATAATCCAAGGAGACCTTATTATTGACGCAAAGAAATGGAAATGTGTGCAAGGAATTACGAACAAGTGCATTAGAATTTTATTGAAAATGACAATAGATATATCATACACTTTCACCAGACATGCATGATCTTGCTAAGTGTACTAGGTAATGCACATAGACTGGAGTAGTGTCTGCTATTTCTGAACGAAACAGAAATTAAATTTTTTTTCTCAGTAAATTGTCAAGTTTAATCATTTCATTAGTTTGTTGTCAAACAATATTGTAAAAATCATTTGTGTCTCGTAAAAATCAAATATGAAAATCTGGCGAGGGAAGAAAATATTTATGTACTGATGTAAGAATTCTTTTGAATGAATTATTTTTGAAGCCTTTTTTTAATTTATGAGTTTTGATAAATTTTTTGTTAGAAAACCATCAAAAGAAACAATGTGCATGTTTAAGTAAGAGGCAGAGTTTATGAAAATTCATCTAATTCTGTGGGCATTTCTTATTTATATCCTAGCTATTATGTGGTTCATGGAAATGCATCAGTTACACATGCTGCATTATAAGATGCAAACATTGTATAGAAGCCTCTGTATACCTGTTTTCTGTAATACAATTATACATGTAGTTCATTGCTTTTTTTTTATACATGTATAATTTTCTGATTTTGATTTTCCTCTTTGTTCTAATATGACCAAAGCTGTTATATGTTAAAAACATTTCATTTGATGTAATAAAATCACTGCTAATTGTTGCATTTTGCCTGTTGAACTTTTGTTGCTATAAAAAAGGGGAGGGAGAGTTGGAGTATGGTATCTAAACAGTTTTCTGTCCTAGCAACAGAATCCTAAAGCCAAGAATCATGGATTTTGCAATTTATTTCCACTCGCTTTTGTATATTTCTTGCTAAATTTAGCCAAGATTGACCAAGAAGTTATGGAGAAGAATGATGAAACTTTTAAAACTTGGTGCAGATAGCCCCCTCCCTCCCCCTCTCCAAAAAAAAGTTAGGTCACCTGCAGGTAACCTAACATTTAATTACAAAAATAAAAATACTCTATAAAAATGTTTTTTATGCTTTATTATTTCACTTTTATTAATACAAAAATTTATTCTTTATTTCGAAATCCATAAACATAATGGAACATTTTTTTATGACGCCACATTTCCGTATGTATCGGTCCTCTGTCAGAGTAACCTCTGCTCCTTCCCCTATCTAATAGCCATTCAATGACGTCGCCACGGACCACACCCATATGTACAATGCTATGACAA
This sequence comes from Magallana angulata, assembly GCF_025612915.1. Lineage (NCBI taxonomy): Eukaryota > Metazoa > Mollusca > Bivalvia > Ostreida > Ostreidae > Magallana > Magallana angulata. Next base: position 26,361,029 of record NC_069113.1, on the reverse strand, counting down.
CGCCAATCCACGCGACTCCAAACCCTATCGAGGCGAAGGTCAGACCCCTGGCCCAGGCGTTACTAGACCTTGCCCCCTCAGTGTCACCCGCGAGAAACTGGCTCCTTGCCTGTAAAATATAACGTCAATCAGAAAGTACGAAGCATGGTTAACTTCAAATTTTAACGTACTTTCTATCAAATCATTAATTTCCTCTGTGTGACATTTTTTGCGTGTTCTGATTTCGGCTAAGATAGCACTTACGTTGACAGCAGCAATGATGGCGCAGATTCCTGTCGGGAAGAAGCAGCACAGAGTGACCATAACGGCGGGAACCGTCCAGTCACGCTCTGGGGGAGTAACGATAACTGGTGCTGGCTGAAACCCACCGGCCGTCTAGCAAAAAAATAAAAAAAATAATCTGTATAATTTTATCATTATCAAGTTGTTCGTGGTCTTTTGACAATATACTGAAAATGTGGACATTGCTGCATGCTTTATGCTTTTACATGTAATTACTCAAAATTGAAAAATAACACTTTTTGTAAAAGAAAGAGAACTTAGAAGCTGAGCACATTTTTAATTATGGCGACAGTAAATTTAATCTATTTCAATATACAAGATTTAATACCTCAGCCATGATTTTATAATCGTACTTACAGAAAAATCTCTATTTGATATACATTTTTTTTCTTTTGTCTACATAAATTGAAATATATAGGAACAAAAAAAAAGAGAAATCAAAGAAATTGAAAAACGAACAATACAAAACACACACCAATAGATACCAAAGACTCTAGAAAATAAATCAAAGCCTTTAAATAAGGCAACCACGACTGATTTTTTTTAAAATTACTTGTTGCAGCATTTCTAAGGCCGAATTTATACCTGGTACAATTGTTTATTTAACAATGGAATAGAAGTTGTAATTTACGGATACCATATCATGCAAACGTATTTATTACCTGTTTTGCAATCTTATATTACTATGGCAATTTACTTTCCCCCTTAACAGATCTAGGCAACAGAAGATTAGATTTTTCCCTCCAAAATTGGAGGATATATGCTTTGAAAATACTTCAGTGTTAGTCGCTTCTTTAATTTTCAAGTTGACGCGGATTAAAGTGCTGATGAGTTAATCGTAATAAAATGAATATTTGTTATTTAAAATAATTTGTACCACATGGACCAAATTTTTGATCTTACGCCTCAGTCAATATTTCAAAATGTGTATTATTAGTATTTTACTACATGTTTATGAACCAATCCGTAATGCTACAGGAAAATTAACCGCACAAAAGCAAAAAGTTGTCGAGATTCGCAATGAAAAAAAAAATTAAATGAATTGAGATTCAGAAAATGAAATTGTAAGCACGTGCTTACAGTGCTTCAATGTACCTATATATATGCCACCGCAAATGCACACATGAACACACTTAAATTACAATAAGATACAGTTTTAGCATTATACAGATGTAATGTTCGATATGCACGCAAGTTTCACCGTCATTCTTAAAAATGATAAAATATAATGCGGTTCTTGAATTATTGCCACTGAAAATCCTGAAACGATTCCTAATACCCGACTCAGAGTAATAGAGATTCATCATCATTTAATGTAAAATTAAAAAAAAATTCTCAGTGAAAGAATTAAGTAGTCATAGCGAGTTTTACTGATGGTAAACCTTTCTGTATTAGGTGAATGTATGTACTAATGTATGTACCTATATATATATGCCACCGCAAATGCACACATGAACACACTTAAATTACAATAAGATACAGTTTTAGCATTATACAGATGTAATGTTCGATATGCACGCAAGTTTCACCGTCATTCTTAAAAATGATAAAATATAATGCGGTTCTTGAATTATTGCCACTGAAAATCCTGAAACGATTCCTAATACCCGACTCAGAGTAATAGAGATTCATCATCATTTAATGTAAAATTAAAAAAAAATTCTCAGTGAAAGAATTAAGTAGTCATAGCGAGTTTTACTGATGGTAAACCTTTCTTGTGCATGTTTTTTTCCTTTGTAAACAATAATTTTTGACAGCTGATTTTCTGTGAACGAGCACTTACTACGACAGTCACGTTGGACGAGCTTTGATGCATCTGCTGTGGGTACTGAGGCGCATACCCCGGGGGTGGTACATTCTGGCCGTAAGGGTGTTTGTCTGAAATTAAAAAAAAAAGGCGAGCAGGACATTAATTGATGTGTGTATTGTAAATTACATGCATCAAGAGCAAATGACCCGTAATATGGTTCTTTTAAATTTTTGTGTCTTTGCCGTATTGGTGACAATGGCCTCTGAGCTACATGTACGAGAATTAGTGCTTATAGTGGCACACGATTTGATGACATCACTGAGAAACATATAATCGGCCTTACTTCATATTTGCATTTAATGCCATTAAAATGACCTACTCATCTTGTCCTTTAAAGGAGCATGGTCACGATTTGAGGACAAGATCCCACTACTATTTACTGTCAGTAGCCCCTTTTTTTACGCTGAATTCCAAAACAAAATATGTACACCATTATTTTCCAGGGTTAAGACTCTTTTTTTTTTAGTTTGACGATTACAGAATAATAGATGTTTTTAGATAATAGACCTTTCAAAAGCACAAAGTTATAGCTGGTTTGTAACCCGGTTTGTTTTTAATTAATAAAAATGAATATGGATTTGCCTTTAAAATTACAATATTCGATATGCATGTCTCGTTTACATATCACATGACAAAATCAATGTTTTTCTCACAAATCACCCAAATCTAGAAAAAAAAAAATTAGCCATCAACTAATACCGGTATATACATGTAAATGTAGATCTAATTTACTCAGTTTCAGCATAAGTTGCATTAAATGAAGGAAAATGTCATAAACATGTTGAACACGTTTACCGGAATGTACATCACGTGGCATGCATAATACAGTAATGCAATGAAAGGTCAACCGAGATTTACTGGACCGTTTTTCACACCATCTTTTATTATTTTTAAAGTTTTAATGTACATGCCAAAATAAAAATGTCAGTTGTCGATCTGGAAGCAAGATACACATCTGGCGCGCAATTCCTTATATGTTATATAATCAAGACAGATGTGTTTTTGTTTACTTATAGATAACCGAATTATTGCATCAAATTACTGAAGCATATTAATAATATAACTTAAACAGAATAAAATGTGTTAAAAATCCCCACAATGTGTTCATTGTTCATAACCAATCTTCAAAAAGTAGAGGAAAAATCTTTCGTAATTAAATATCATTTTACAAGTCATGTATTTACATTTTCCAGTCATTGTCTGTGAAAATATTACGAATCGGTTTTGTAATATAAAGTCCAAAATGTTTAATCAGTGTTTTAAATATTTTTTCGTACAATTGCACAAATTTTTACAAATACATGTATCATTAGATCTTCAAATATTATGAGGTGATCAAATACGGTCGAGAGTGATAAAATCAATCAACAACTTATAAGTTACAACTTGCAAAAATAAAGTCAAGCGAAGCGATAAGAATGTCAATTTTTATCTAGCGTAGTCTAAGGGGGAAGTCAGTAGGTTGCTTTATTGACGGACACATTTTTTGTTTGAATTTTTTTTTAGATAAGATGAAAGATTAATACAAAATATCATGCATATATGTATTAGATAAGATGAAAGATTAATACAAAATATCATGCATATATGTATTGATATAACTGGTGGCTTTTTAATGACAGGCAAATAGATAGTGCGTACTGTTCATGACATGCATAATTTCACATAAATCTGTTTAAAAAGTGGAAACCGCATACATGATCTTTTTACATGCTGAAGCAAAAGACTAAAAAAAAAATAGATCAGATTTTGATGATTGACTTGATTTATTTACGTATCTACTTACTAACCTACCTAAAATTAATGATTGTTGTAGGCCTATCTGATAAGTAAAGCTAAATATTGTTTTTACAAAAATACGGCGTTCACGAACTAGAAATTATTGGAAACACCCCAAGCGTTTGTGCTTACAGAGAGAGAGAGAGAGAGAGAGAGAGAGAGAGAGAGGAGAGAGAGAGAGAGAGAGAAAGAGAGAGAGAGAGAGTCAGTCATTTTCAATTAACACAAAACCTGGTTAATTTGAAGAAAAAACTCTAGTAAGATCTATACGTACAAGCTTGGTTGTCCATATTGAATTTGTTCGGGTTTGAGATAATGGGTACAGTAAGTCACGAGGGGGTCTGCAGATAACGCGACTCTTTTATACACGAGCTACCTTGTTTGAATAAATATTGTGAGGTAATCGTGATGTTTTAGAATCAACAACAAAAATAAAAAATCATACAGATAAAAAAAATTAATGTAAAACTAGATAGAAGCCTTTTCACCTAAGAAAAACTGGCAAAATGTCTGATTATCAGCATTATGTTGTAAGTAACTATATAAAACCGCAGATTAAAAAGACTTAATACATTTAAGTCAGCTTAAAATGTGTAAAATATGGTGGCATATCTCTGCCCCTTGTGTACAAGTTATTTTTCTATCAAATATGTCGACATTGCAATTGCAATCAGATAAGAATTATACAAAATCTCATAAAATCTCAAATATCGCCCACCTGTGACATCCAAGATGCTAGATTCTACCTTTTTATGTCGACATGCAACTTATTTATGTTAACATGCAAGATAAATATGCTGACATGCAACTTATTTATGTCGACATGCCACTTATTTATGTCAACATGATACTTACGTATGTTGACATGCGAGATAAATATGTTGACATGCAACTTAGTTATGTTTACATGCAAGATAAATATGTTGACATGCAACTTATAAGTTGTATGTCAACATAACTAAGTTGCATATCGACATAAATATGTTGCATGTCAACATATTTATCTTTCATGTTAACATAACTAAGATGCATGTCGACATAAATAAGTTTCATGTCGACATAAAGCAGTTGCATGTTAACATAAATAAGTTGCATGTTTACATCGATAGGTAGCGTATCTAGCATCTTGGATGTCTCATATTGGCGATATTTGAGATTTTGTATAATTCTTATTTGATTGCAGTTTTCTTGCATGTCAACATAGTCATATTGCATGTTGACATAACTATCTTGCATGTCAACATCTTTATCTTGCATGTCGACATAATTGATAGAAAAATAACTTAAACACAAGGGGCAGAGCTATGCCACCATAGTAAAACACAAGTACAAATAAAGAAATATTGGCAAAACCATGCATCACATAACACTAGTCTTATAACCGATAGCGGTAAAATATTCCGGAATGCTCACGACGACGTCATGCATCAATCGAAAGACCTTAATGCATTTACTGGCATGGTTGTCCTTTGTATTTCAAGTCAGGGGAGATGCTTTTGAAAAATAATTTAACTAGAGCAAAGCTTGTTCCACAGCAACGAGTAGGTATTCCGTTAGTGTCGAAACTTCCAGTGGGCGAGGCAATTCTAATTTGAATGATTACTATATCATCCCTCCGAATGTATTTAGAACGTTTCTTTTTTTTTATCGTTGCTAAGTCTGTAATAAATCCAGAGGTGCTCGAATGTAAGTTCACGAGACTATCCTCGAGGCGAGTCCGAGATTTTTGCAGTTCCTGTGAAATTTCGAGCAGATAATTTTCTCAAAATGCGTAAGTATTGACAGTTTTTAATATTCTACCTTACTCTGATATATGTTTTAACATGCAAATCTATATATTCAGTTCTGTTAGTAGAAGTTTGACAATAAGTATAAAAGCTTTATTAAAATATGGAAACATTTTCTTCGACTTATGCAAACTTCATTTCAAATATATTTGTGTTTTTAATTTTGTTGGATTTGTGTTCCCTAATATGGTAACCATAAAGAAGATGATGCATGCAATATTCGATTAATAATTGTTGAGAACCTTCAGCTTCTGAACAAACTATAAGAACTGATGATATATAGGTTTGTTTAACTAGTGAAAATGCATGTACTGAATTTGTTTTTCTTTTCCTTTACTAGATCTTGACGTAGTACCTAAACAGTTAGAAAAGATCTTACGAAAGATCCAATATCTATTGATACTTTTAATGGAGAAATAGTTATTCCGCAAGTATTAATTCAACATGAAGAACCACATGAAACCACGCAACAAGTAGGCCTAAGTGCAACTCTTTATCCTGTGATGTATTGAGTAAAGCTAGCACCTCAGCCTTAGATAAAACTGTTTCTCAAAGTCAAGCCAGTACTTCAGCCTCAGATATAGTCAAGCACCTCAGCCTCAGATAATCATGTCCTTCATAGTCAAGCCAGCACTCAGCCTCAGATAATACTTTCTCCCAGAGTCAAACCCTAGACAATAGTCATTGTGAAGATTCAGGCATGAGGTGTACAAGGTACATGAATGAGTGAAAGTTATCCACAACTCGAAAGCTTCTGAATATATTAGAGGAAAGGAAAATGGCTGCGGCAGAGTCATTCTGTATAACGCAAAGTTGTGGTCTGAAACATCAAAGGATCGAGATATCAATATTTGATATATTTTAAATTTTTGTATGAATACAAAAGAGGAAATAAAACCATGTCTATACAAATGTAAAATGTAGAAAATTCTTCATTGGGATCCATTCATTAAACCATCCACTGGTGCTATGCAGCCCCTTTGGTATGAACAAAGATGAAAGTGATTCAGAAGACACAATGGAACAAAAAGATGATGCAAGCACCAGCAGTGCATCAAGACCACCCACCCCTGTACTACTCACATCCACGACAAAGAAAAAGCTAGGTTGATGAGATGAAGTAGTATTTTGAGGAGAGAGACAAAAAGTTTTCGAGTTGATAAGGGAAATGCAAAACAGCAACAACGAATTTTTAAACAAACTCATTGAAAAATTAGGCAACTGAGGTGCCTAGATGCTGTTAAATTGTCCTCTTAATACTTTTAAAGTAACATTCTTTTGAATCGAATCGTTCTCATAATATCACACAATTGGTGCTAATAATTTTTACAAATGCTCAAGTAGGCTTGTCTTTTATAATTATGATTACCATTTACATGTTGTCAGTTACCGGTATTTACATGGTGAAACATATGATCTATTTGTATGTTTTTTTTTTGTTTACAATTTAATCCATTATTATTTGATATTATTCTTAGCTATAGAGAGAAATTTATACTTTAAAAAAATAATAAAGTTGTTAAAAATATATATTTAATGTTCTTAATATTTGCAATAAACACGGTAATTTTGAACAACGATATTATTAATATTTTCCGCGCTACGAAGATTAGTGGAAAAAAATGTCTTGTTGATTCGAGTTAAACATTTTATCCGATGAAATTCACAGTCACGTGATGACAAGTGTATGATGGAGTTCGATTAGCGAGAGAAATCAGTTCTAGCTTGTCTTCTGACAAAACGCGTAAAATTTCAGCAATAAAACTTTTTATTTTTTTATTATACTATGATTTAAATGTTCATATCTGTATTGCAAAGTCCCTGAACTACCCTGGAGACGGCGCGCATTTTGCGATTTTGACATGGTATGGGACACTGGTTTCCAAGGATTTTTCAATTAAAAGCTTTTTATTTTTTTTTTTTTTCTGGCCGGTCGATGAAAGGATCAAAGAGTTGGTTTAAAAAACCCAGTGTAACAGTGATTTTTCCATGTATGTACATAATACATATTTGTATTGTTTACAGTTTAAAATAAACTTTCGACTCCCCTATATGCATTCTGGGCTAGTCGACAAATATATATTTGCTTATCATTTTTGTAAGAATAGATAAGACATATTATTAATTGAATATTGTTAACAGTCTATTAATTGAAATGATTACGAGAGTTCATCATCTGTTGTCTGGTTTGAAATCCTTAAAGTTGGTGACCATCACGGGCTTATGGCATAAAGTCCGTGTCTGATTTACATAAATACTGTAAAAACATAATCAGCAAGAATAGACTCCACTGGAATTTTTGTATTGGAAAAATTAAATCGCAAAAGTCTCCTAAACCGACACTTTAACAAGCCAAACGATCTATCGATGACTTGTCTGCTACCACTGTGCTCCCTATTAAATTTTCGTTGTTGCTCAGATAAGGTGGCCACAATATCGAAAGGTTGTTTAACGGCACTGCAATGAAGGAAAGGCTGAATTACCCAATATGACAAAGCCAACAGGTATCTTTGCATCACGGTTTTGTGACAGATAGGACATACGCAGAACAGTGGCGTCGTGTGTGCTTCCGGGATTTCCAGTCCAAACTTAGGTAAATTCCATATTAGTATTGCAAGACGCCAAAAGTCGAACAGATTAAAATTTCTTACTGTTGAAGCAGACTTGTGACTGGTGTTTTGGGACATTTATTGGAATGTGACTGCCATCCAAAGCACCCAAAAATGATTTTAATAAATCATAATACTTCCAACTATGACATCGTTTATCATAAAAGATAAGGGTTATAACTTTGATTCATCTTGGGGACTCCCATTTTTACTTGCCAATAATACTTTTACATGCATTCCAAATGATTGCATATCAAATATTCTGAATGATTGAGAAAAACAAATTCAATTTGATGATTATAAAAAGCACACTTACTAATATATTATTTAAATATGCAAACACACTAATGAAAATGTTTTACTGTCCTTCTTATATGACATCATTTGCTTTTATTATGGCTAATTATTTGAATGCATTGCTGCATTTGCGTAAACCTACTGTTGCGATCTCTTGTAAGAAAAGTGATTTTTACATCGAAATCTTCACCTTATGACGAGGAATAAATATCATTTTTGCAATTAATGTAATCTTTGTATAAATATAAAACATTTAACGATCGGAAAATTGTATTCTTGAATAATTTCCCATAAAGGATTTAGCAAAAGTTTCGAGAACTGTGGCTCTGGCTTAGCAAACCAGGCCTCGAGGATATAAAATTATTTTCATACTCGTACTCAAACTAGTTCTCCATACTCCGAGTATGTGATCCATTGAGTACAACATTAAAACCCGAGGTCATAAAAGTTTTGGAGTGCGTTTTCCGCTGAGTACTATTTGGAGTATGCTCCACTACTCGGTGAATGAAAGAACAAGGTCGTACAAGGCATTGTATATCCCCCATTCGGAGCATTGAAGACGAAAGAATTTCAATTCAAGTTAGAATATTAATTTTTGACTTGTATGCATTGTTTTCATTATAAATTTCACGATGGAAGTCAATATTGTGATTTTATTCTATTAACACGATAGGTATATGTTTCCAAATTAAGCTACACACCGTATTTTGCCTAAATCTTGGACCATTCACTGTTCTTGATTGCAAAATTAGGTATGAATGGGTCCTGACTCCATCCTAAAAGTACTTTAATTTAAAGAATAAGTCTATATTAATTTTTATTTTTATTATTGATTTAATAAAATGGAGTCTAGACCAATAATGGGTTAAATTTGTGATTTTCACCAAAACGTTTTACTTTATTAATAATTGTCAAAGAGTTGAATTTATTCACATGTACTCTAATCAGGCTTGGGGTAATGCTAAATGTAATGGTAATGCATTGCAATGCATTACATGTTTTCAAAGTAATGCAAGTAATGGTAATGTAATTCATTACTTTCCAGAATTTAGTGTAATGCTGGAATTACATGGCACTACTTTGCATTACTATGCTTATTTATGCATGTTCACTTTAAAAAATGTGATGAATAAATAAATAGCTGAAATTGAATTTGATTAACTTTATTATAAAGAAGAAAGAAATAATTCTTAAAATAAAAATGTTTTAGTTGTATTCAAAAAGATTTACAAAATTTCATTTTTAAATTGTTCATATTACTAGATATAACAACACAGTTTCATAACATTTTTATGAGACGGTGTTGTTTTCATTTAAACAATTTACTCCAATTAGTTTGCACTTCAATAAAGATGTGTCAACAACACACTATGCCCCAAGGATAACCTAAGTATCAAACAATCTATTGTTATAAGAAGTGCTAAAAACCCCAATCCCCTTCCCTATGCCATGTCCCAATAGAATAGGGGACAGACATGCACCTTTAAGGGCAAAATGAATGCACTGTCCATCCATGATGAAAATCAAAATCACTTCCAATATTATAACCCATTTGAAAATAATTTTACTCTCTCTCTCTCTCTCTCTCTGTTGTACATGTACATGTATATTATGTACATTAGTTTGGACTGATAGAAAATACAAGATTCATGTATTTTTTCTATTTTTTCACTTAATATATCCTAAGATAAAGATTGTCAAACAATCTTTCAGTCCCAGCTTCCAATGCACCTGTAGAACATTTATTTAGTATATCTGGGAAGATTTTCAGACTAATAGGATGCAGTTAAAAGATGAAGCCTTTAAAACTTTGATCATAAAGTGCAACAGCAATCTTTTGTCTTAAAGTGTCCTCAGCATAAAGAAATCCGATTAAAATATATTAAGAAATATAACTGGGAAAAACCCTCTGTCTATAAATTAATACAATTAAGTGTCCAAAATTATAAAGATTTGTGTTATTTGGGGAAATATCTCTATTTAGCTTTTTAATAACCGCTAGAATCTCAAATGTGTCAACATTGCTCACTGTGATAGGCGGAGGCTCGAAGTCCATCCTTCTCCATGGAGAGGGTGTTCGAATCGTATAGACGGCGTTTTAATTTTATTTCATTTGCTTTCAAGTAAAACATGGCTTTTTTATTGGATTATTATGAAAAAAAAAATATATAATAACATTTATGTAATGACAACAATAACGTAATGATCATAATCTCTACACACAATGTCGGATAAAAAATAGTGCAGGCACATGCTGTAATGCTTAGAAAGCATCAAATAAACCAAAGGAGATAAGCAGCAAGTGTATATACTATTGTATTTGTAAGAGAATGCAGTTCTATATTATACATGTACATGAGCTGATACACAGTTTCAAATATAAAGATTTTTTATATGTTCACATGCCATTTCAAAATCCTGGGTACGGGGGATTTGTCAGGCCTTGTACGCTCTTGTCCTTTTACGCATTTGGAGTAAGATAGAGCACGGCAACTCATGTAAAAAGTCCTGGTTTGTGGACAAACTGTACTTGTATTCAGATAAACTATTTTTAAAACAAATTGAAATACATTATGTGCATGTACATATGCCTTTTTTTTTTATCTGCAAGCAATATGAGAGAATCTACAATGCTTGAACTTTTGAACAACAAAGACGATAAATTCAGGATTTTAAACCGGGTTTCCCATAAGAAAAATCAGATTATTGAAATGGTGAAAATGGCGGGCGGCTGTCAAAAGGACACCCTTATGGTATGGATAACTCCTACTACATTTTCTAAGATAGTAAGTTGTCCTTTTGCAGATCAATTTAACATATATCAGAGGTGTACATATTGCTAGGATTTTGATTTCGGATGCAAATTGATGGAAAAATTCCAGCTGTCGAACTTAGTCATTTTTTGGCAAACTATTGCATATAGGGTATCCCTATTGTACGGATAACTTCTTCTACGGTTATTCAAGATAGGAAGCTGTTCTGTTGCAGATCAATTGTACATATATCAGCGGTTAGCGTATTGCTAGGATTTTCATTTCTGATAAATTATGGAAAAATACCAGCTGTTAATATTAGTCATTTTTCGAAAATATTGCATATGGGTACCCCAATTGTACAGATTTTCAAGAAAGGAAGTTGATGTTTTGCAGATCAATTGTACATATAACAGAGGATGCATATTGCTAGAAATTTGATTTCTGATAATTTATGAAAAAATACTAGCTAGCTGTCGAACTTGAGGGATAGAAACGTTATGTGGAGGCCCACTATTATAAGTATCACGCCGCATTAGATTCAGTACCATTTTACTGCAGCCTGTGGTGCCATTTTATGGGGAAAACAGAGAGGGAAGTGCTTCGGCACACCAAAGGAAATCGCCCCCACAAGTTGGCATAAGAGAACCTTATCCTTCAAGGAAAAAAGGCGGAGGACATATTAAAGTATGTGCAAAAAAAATGAGGATCCTCTCCAGTTGACAGAATTACATGTAAAGAAGTTAACCTGGGAGGAGAGCCAGCGGATCTGGATGAACAGAGCATAGAAGTCCAATGAGGAGGGGAGTACAACAGCCAGTGACAATCTGTGGGTCCAAACCGAAGCAGTGGTACCAGATCTTTGACAAATCATCCCAGAGCCGCTGATAGAGGATGAGCCAGTGGTGCCAGCACCAATCCTTCCGGAGATTCCATTGCCAATCAACACGGATGATGCGAAGGAATTCAACGTTCTCGATGAGATTCTTCAACAAGAAGGAATTGACCAATTTGCAGTAGAAAGCAGAGAGGAAGAAAAGATGGAACTTATGAGAGACAATTTAAATCTGCTGAGAGAGCTGTTAGAAGCCACAAAGCAAAATGGTCAGCTCTTAACTATGGTAAACACTGGACTACGTAAGAACACAATAGTATTAGAAGAAATAGCGCAAAACACCCAGAGAACAGAAGAGAGAAGAAGAGCGATCACTTCTTTCAGATCTAGGACCCAACGACGACCGGCAGTGAGATCTATAGTAAAGAAAGTTGATTGAAACTTTATAATGGACCTTGTGTATTATGTTTAAGTAAGTGTTATTATGTGATTTGAATTGTATTGATTGTGTGACAACTATGTTCTGATATGTTAATGTATATACAGTGAAATGTGATCCTTTTTTTTATAACATGTATAGTACATGTATGGAGCATATGAATTGATTAAATTGAGGAATTGTAAGTATGTATGTATATTGGGGATCTTGGTTGTCATACTTAAACCTAATTATATATTTCTTTGTATTAGAATTACTAGTATTACCTAAAGCTTTGGTGAGGACACCAAAAAATTTTAAGAGGGGGAAAATGTGACGATTGTGACTAAATGTAGAATTGTATCTTTATAATGTAATGCTTTTTGACATGTTCCCCTGATTTACCGATTGTATTTTACAGCAAGATATCTTTTAATTAAGGTCTTCCGTTTTCCAACGGAAGACCTTATTGTTTTCGTACGGTTTCTTTTTCCCTATTATTATTTTTTTTTTTCTTACAAAATTTGTGCAGGCGATTTCTCAGAAATGGCTCAGCCGATTTTCGTGAAACTTTCAGATCTAATAGATATTAATCCGAACTTAATATACATTTTTTTATTTTGATGACGTCATTTCCGTTCTTGAGAAAATGACGTTTTAACGATTTTCAGAGGGTCGGCTTGTCCAGGGATCTCCTCCTAAACGGTAAAAGATATTGAGTTCAAACTTTCAGGGATTGTAGACAAGAGATTGTAGATGTGCTATTTGGCATTCATATTTGTCATGCTCAAAAGGCGTTTAAGCTCGCCTGGTCCCGAAAATTGAGACTAAAAAAACGTCGTTATTTTTAACGGTTTTCTTAGTTTATCTCTTTTCTGAAAAATATTTTGTTAACACATGTATTGCAAAAAAAGTTCATATTTACAAGACTTTTCATTTGATATCAAGAAAAAGGGGCTGGCCCCTCAAATTAAGGGACCAAAGGGCTCTAAAGTCTTTCATCTGTAGCCCTTTACTGAGGGATATTTTGTGAAACGTTATAGAAGCAAATATGTTTATCTTACAGTTATTTATCCAAGCAATGTAATGATTTTATCATGTGTTACGTAATTAGTGGTTTTTAGGGGCCAAAAGTCTAGAATTTTGACCACCCATATCTCAGAAAGAAAAAATATTTTGACATGCAGTATAGAAGTAAAAATAGTCAAAATGATGTACTAAATAATATGCAATTTTCAAAATTTCGTTAAATAGCCCCTATAAGGAGTTAAGGGATCGGCCCCTAAAACGTTCTTTCCCCTATATCTCAAGAACGGTAACGAATCTCTTAACACGTATTGAACAAAATGTGTTGAAATTTAGATGACCTTTAATTTAATATCAACAAAACGGGGTTGACCCCTAAAATTTCGGGGCCAAAGGGCTCTAAAGTCTTTCATCTGTATGCCTTTACTGAGGGATATTTTGTGAAAGGTTATAGAAGCAAATATGTTAATCTTATAGTTATGTATCCAAGCAACGTAATGATTTTATCATGTGTTACGTAATTAAGGGTTTTTAGGGGCCAAAAGTTCAAAATTTTGATCACTCATATCTCAGAAAGGAAAAATATTTTGAAATGCATTGTAGAAGAAAAGATGCTCAAAATGATGTACTTAACAATATGCAGTATTCAAATTTTCCTAAAACGGTCCCTATAAGGAGATAAGGGATTGGCCCCTAAAACGTTCTTTCCCATACATCTCAAGAACAATAACGAATTTTTAACACCCGTTGAACAATGTGTTTTTAGAATTAAATGACCCTCAAACAATGTAATGATTTTATCATGTGTTACGTAATAAGGGTTTTTTAGGGGTCACAATATCAAAAAGTTATATCACTTGTATCTTGTAAAGGTGGCAGGGGATAGTTTTTTGGTCGAGGAAATGTGAGACAGATAGTGCTCATATATGTGATTTAATTTTTCAGTGGATTTTTAAATTTGCCAAAATTGATTTGCATGCAGGGGCCACATGGTCCCGAATCTTGAGAATTTTTAAACATTTCAGAATAAAACAAGTACAACTTACATATAGCACTATATAGAATAGCCGGGGACGGTCTCAAAATCTTCTGAAAAATTGTTCTTTCTTCACATTTTCACGGGTCCAGCACCACCCTCCAGTCCCGAGCAACTGCCATAAACTACCATAGGATTGGTAGCTCAATGTACTATGTATACCCATGCAAATAATCACCAATTGATGGGGGGGTCAATCACCTTCTTTTCGAGTTACATTTCGTGTTCTGAACCTACCCTACTTTTCAAGCACTAAACCGAAAGTAAAAATTTTGGCCACAGTATCGCATTTTCATTCCATATCTGACCAGTATTAAAGTGTCATATATCAATGAAATTGAAATGAGCTCCTCTATCCACAACATGAATGCAATAAATATTCTAGCAATTTAAACCTCTCATACAGTACATGTATAACCAGCGAAACCTCAAAAAAAACATTTTGACAAGTAATATACAGAAGAAAATATGCTCATAATGATATGTATAAATTAATAATAGTTTTTTTAATTGATTTGTCAGTGTCTAGGCAGATTACATCTGAAAATACATCAAAAAGAAAAAAATCACGGAACACACAAACCGAAATAGTATCGAGTGGTTTAA
This sequence comes from Magallana angulata, assembly GCF_025612915.1. Classification (NCBI taxonomy): domain Eukaryota; kingdom Metazoa; phylum Mollusca; class Bivalvia; order Ostreida; family Ostreidae; genus Magallana; species Magallana angulata. The sequence goes on along the minus strand of NC_069113.1, from coordinate 26,345,791 downwards.
TTTGATGGATTAAATTTTTCGTAAGAGTTATCTAATAAAGTTGATGTCATATTCTTAAAATAGAATACACTTGGCGTCGTCTGAGAAGAAACTGCGCAAATACAAGATATTGTGGGACATCGTTGAAATTTGAAGACATTGATCAAGATACATATATCATTAGATATTTAACAGCACAGGAAATATAAGCATTGATCTGAAGTGTGTGTAGTCGATTATTTGACCGATTATTTGATCAGTGCATTGAGCATCGTAAGTATTTATGCCCGAATTATTGTCGAACAAAGTAATCTTTGACAGTTTGTAGTTATACCATTGACGGTATGCAAATTTACTTCGCTCGACGATTGAGTTTATTTAACACGTTACCGTTTATGTGTTTGTATACTGTGATAGATAGAACTGCCAAGTTCAAACTCCTATGACAAAACAGCTGTTTAACAGGTCCAGCACAATCTCTTGATTAACTATACATGTATAGCTTGGACAAAAAACAAACTATATAACTTATTAAGCTATTCAGAGTATCTTGATTTATCAATTTTGTCATACATTTTTCTTAAAATGTTTATATTTTAAGCATGTATAAAAATTCGCACTTTGGTGCAGTGATAGTTTTCAACTTTGAACTGTTCTGTAAACGAAATTGTATCTCCTTTTGGGGTAATTGATTCATGACCACACGTTACTTCTTGAATGAAATATAAAGGAAGTCAGTTATGGTAAACAAGACAACTGATTGGCATAGTAATTCAGCACATCAGAAGAATTCTTATCCACACCTCAATGTACAAAAAGTGGAGGACAGGGAGTCAAGTGAAGTTGTACCCAAAGCGACTCATACCCAAACAAACTAAGTATCGATTGGTTTGGTGGTAAACATGTTTAATTGGGTTGTAAATGTAAAATATATAATCTGTTAAGGTTTGGTTTTTATATAATTGCAATACTAAATTTAGAAATAAATGTAGAATTTTTTATAATATAATGTCATGTCCTTTAAGTAGTGCAGAAACGAATACCATAAATCAGTATTCGAATATTCGTGAGTGCTATTCAATTCATATTCAAATATTTGTAGATGTCAAAGACAAGGTATTAAGTTTGTATTACTAAGTGGGTGTATGTGTAGACTGCTTAAACACGTCAGTTCGAAGTTGACACAACGCATGAGTATTCATTGAATTGGGTGTACATTTATCTTTTAAGCAAATAATATACTGATATTTTTTAAAAAATGTCCTTTAAATAGAATCACAAGTTTGATTACTTCTTTAATAATATACTACAGTCCAAACTCCTGTGTGAGACCGATACGTAACTTCGTAAGTCATTCCAAATATTTCCGCCATGTTTGATATAGTATTAAAAAGAAAACTGATAGCGCTCATAGTTCTAGAAATGTTCTGTTTATTTGAGAGAGAAAAAACAAATTATATCAAGGTATCTTTTTAAAAAAAACTTTCGATGTACCTTTCGATATTAACTCTCCGTAGCTCGCACTCGATCAAACATTTAAGCAAATTATTTCTTCAGGGTCTATTATGAATTGATAAATCCAGAATGTTTGTCTCCGTTCGATGTAAACCATGCTTTTACTTTCAAGGTAAACAAGCATGGCAGAAGAGTCTATATTACTGGGTTAAGTAATAGATTCTACCAAGCATGGCAGTCATAGATGGCTTGTCTTTTCTTTCGTTCAAAGTAAAATTGTCCAGCTTCTCCTTTCCATTGTAACGAAATAACATGATGCTGCTTAGTTTACAATGCTTAATATGGGTGTTAGACATGTGATCGAATATTCGAATGCTAAATATACATTCGAATATTAGAAATTTGCTATTCATTCGCGAATATTCATACATTCGTTTCAGCACTACCTTTAAGTTAGCCTAAGATTGAGGTTCTTATATCAACATTTGATAGAAAATTCTGTTTACATACAATCTTTTCTTTAAAATACTGATTAATTAGATTCACAAATTTAAAAATTCTTCACACTCTTTGAAGGCAGACATAACATTATAATTAATGTCATTTTTTACTCGACAATTTGATTACAAGTCTGTTTGGGTATGAGTCAGTTTAGTTAAGAGTTGACTGTAATTCATGGACAGTTACCAAAACAATGGAATATATTTTAAGCCTAAAATTGTTCAAAAGCTGCAATGTTAAAACTCTCTAATAAGGGTTACTTTTTTAATGGTCAATGATGCAAATATGAGTAGTTAGTTAATTGGGATTTTTCGTTTATTACTTAAAATAAATGAAAAAATTGCATATATATAGCTTTATCAAGCTATTTTGAATACCTTAATGAAGAAATTGTGGTGGACCTGTCTAACAAAAAGTCGGATACATTGAATACGTTACACGATAATTTAAAGTGTGGATGCTGCATCTTACATTTAGGAAATAGGCTTGCTGATATTGCACGAGAAATCTAGAGAATTACCCCAGTGTGCTAAGATGTTTTTAAATATGGCTAAGTCACAGACCTCTTAATATCTATGTGTAGGTAATAGAAGTACATGAACTTTCTTTTTATAAATTATGTATACTTTGATTGTCAGACCGGATCAAATATCGGTGCCAAATAACTCAGTTGGTAGAGCACCGGACTGGAGATTTAGGGGGCCCAGGTTCAAATCCTTGACTGTTCCGTCATTATTTCTCCCATCCTGTCACAATACTATAGTTTGTTTAAAAATATTTATGCAGCATGTTGGGACGACTTTTAATAAAAATAGACATACCTGCGAAAGAACTGCAATTGAAATAGATGTCAAAGGGAAATTTTTCAAGATACTTTCATTTACACAGTCATTATCATTTTTCCCTTGAAAAATATCTTGCGGAAATTTATCATGCAGAATTTTGACATATTTTCTCCATTTGAAAGTCAGTCTGAAGAGCTTGCTCAGTTTCTCAACATAATCATCCAGGTCTGTTGCTATACAAAATCCTCAAACGTAAGATTTTTTAGCCATGTATAAAACCTGATAAGCTTTGAGTGGCTTTTTACGGGAGAAATCTTAAAAAATTTTCATACTCTTGAATGAACAATGAAGTCTGAGGTATTTATAAATATCCATTGATAAAGCAAAATGTGAATGATAAGAAGTCACTGTAATGAGTTGAAGTCGACTTGAAGATACTTCCTGTCCAAGACTGACCAAAAGTGATATTTTCGATGTATTTACAGAATTGAAAAATCCACCCACTCTTTCCAATTGTCTCATTTAACATTACATATCGTTAATGTTCATTTGACCTTGAAATAACATCTGTTATGATAATTGCTCTGAAAATGAAAAAGAATCAACATATTTTTACCCTATTATTGTAAATATGCATCATAAATGTAGAAAACATGTAGAATTCGAACATTTTTCGTGGATTAATCATGCGTCCCCAGCTACCTGGTTGTGTTTGAATTTCATTTTAATTAAAAGCAGGTATCACACTTGTAGGTCTTACCAGCAAAGTTAAAAGGAGACTAGAAACCAGAATAAATGAAATATACACAAAATATGATAAATATAAGCTTACTTTCTATGAAAACAAGAAATCACATTAAGGGTGGCATGTCTTTTTGTGAATAAAAATGCTACAGATCATCCATTTACCAAAAAAAAAGATCAATTAATATCAGTGATGGTTGTTTTCAAATATGTGTGAGAAATGACTCAAGGAAATTTCTTCAAGTTTCATAATATTAGGTTAAAGTGTTTAAACTAATGCTTCTTATGAAAATCAAAAGATAGGGGGAGGGTATACACATAAGGGCATTTCTAAGTGATGTGATGCTTTTATCATAATACTATCATGTAGGTGTATATAGAATTGAATAAGGTTTCTTATTTAAGGAGGTTGAACAACAATTGACCTCTAAAAGATTAGGTATAGATGCTTTACTTATGGAGAACCCTATGAATCTGTGTTAAATAGTTGAAAGTGGAAATGGTGGGTTCACTTAAATGGCCATAATTTTCTAAATCTTCTATGGAATTGGCAAAATGTGGTATACTCTTTCTCAGAATAGCATAAGCTTTTTATTTTCTAAGACAAAATTACTTTTCAGAGAATGTTAGTGTAAGTTAAAAGTAGCAAGGGACAGTTTCTGATAAAGTACCTGTCAATATTTTTGAGAATTGCTGTACTTAAAGGATTATGAGTGTTGCTAAAATTCATGAAATGATTTTTAATGATTATCATTAGTTAGAGGGATGTCTCTTGTTGAAATTAATATGCAATATGTAGGCCCCATATGTTAGGTACATGGAAATTAGAAGTAAATTGCAAAACCTGCGCCTATGACTGTTGTGTTGACTTTCCACAGTGAAATTGCAAGTTACAGACGGGAGGTAAAATAACACGAAAAGTAGGTGGATGGGACATTGTGAACTTTACACCCATAAGTTTAGGACATGTGATGGTGCAACATGCACACAGTACGAAAGGTCAACCCTTTGCAAGGAATTAGCTGGGGAAGGTCTATAAAGCTGAAAAATCATGAAAAATTAGCAAAATATGAAAGGGTCAAAATCTCATAAAAACCAGTATGTAGAAAATTTTACAGGTTATGACAAGTAACTTTCTTCAGAAATTGGTGATTGGTTTAAAAAGTATGAATTAAAGGTATTTATGCTAAATGGGAACTGAGGAAATTCTATTTACAGAGTTCCAAAGACACACATCCCTTGGCTACAGTAAATTGTATAAAAAAAAAACTATCCTGTGCCACCTTAAAAGCTGTTTAAAAGAGTATCATTTTGATGTTAAGAGGTAAATAAAAATTGATGAAATAACCATATCACTGCATATCATGCATATAGAGTATTAAGAGGGAGTGATAGTTGTCACCATATTTAGACTGTATCAGTCTCCTTATAAAGAAGAGTTTATGTAAAAATAAAGGAAAGTCCCCAATTTTTAAATATTAAATGTATGACATTTTTAATCGAGTGTTCCAAAGCAAACATCTGGTTATTGGAAAAGTGAGCGGGCGGCTGCCAAAACGATACCCTTTTAATACAGATAACTCTTCCAAAAGATAGGAAGTTGTTGTTTTGCAGATCAAATGTACATATATCAGAGCTGTGCTTTTTACTTGAAATTTTATTTATGATATTTTTGTTATAAAAATACCAGCTGCTGAACTTAGGTAATTCTCTCACAGAATATTGCATGTAGGGTACCCCATTTCTCTGGATGTGTTGTGTTTTATCAATTCGGGGTTAACATACTGTTCACACAAAAGAAAAACCTGGTTGCTGTAACATTAACAGCTTTTCTCTTGTTACTAAATTATAGTATATAGTTAAACAAAATCATATCTTAAAATTTAATGGTATATCTGATGTTTACATTGTTGCCCACCCAGCCCCCTTACTGTAAATGAAATCCTCATTAAAGAAAATTTTAGTCCTATGGGATCAATTTTTAAACGGGTTTTTAAAAAAAAAATTGAAAACAATGATTGAAATAGTAAAAAATTGGTAGGCAGACAGCTGCCAAATGGTTACCCTACCCCTATGGTACAAATAACACTTTCAGCTGTTGAACTTTTTAGTTCAATTTAAAGTTCTTTATTCCAAGAGATAACTATTTTATTATTAGATAGATATTATATAAATAGTGCCTGTTTAAGAGGGCAAAAGTTGAAATTGACACCCCGATAAAACTATTTTCAACCGACGGGAAGAGGAGGTTGACAATGGTTTTGGAGGGGTGTCAATTTCAACTGTTATCCTCCCAAACAGGCACTATTTATTTTATTATACTGAATGTCTTATTATTAAAGAAAATTTTACTGCTTTCACATAGAAATGACGTGAATTCTATGGCGAACCGAACAGGTTTTATACAGAGAGGAGCTTTATCTGGCTATTTTTATTTGATGCAAAGGGAGCTATGTTTAATTTCACTATGTGGTTATTTCTCTATAACAAATGAAAAAAGGGATACACAAATTTCTTTACGCATTACGTTTACTGTCAGTTACATTAATGAGCTTAAATCTGACATCTTTGATTTTTAGCTCACCGAGACGAAGTAAAGGGGAGCTCATGCTATAACCCCGGCGTCAACGTCGGCATCCGGACCTGGTTAAAGTTTTTGTTGCAGGTCCTGTATCTAAGATATTACTTGTCCTATCTTCACCAAACTTGCATGGATCATGCATCTGGGCCTACTTGTGTGGAGGCATCCTTAGATAGTGTAGATTCAAATTGGCTCAAATCATGGTCCCTTGGGGTAAGGTGGAGCCACAATCAGGAGTCAAATTTTTGCACAGGAATATAAAGAGAAATTTTATTTTAAATCTTTTACTTCGAACACGACTGGCCAGAAAAGCTCTAACTTGTGTGAAGTATCATCAGGTAGGGTAGATTCATATTGGTCAAATTATGATCCCCGGGGGTAGGGTAGGGGCACAATTGGGACTGGTTAAATCTTTACAAAGGAATATATTAAGAAAAATCTTTTTCTTTAAAAAAAAATTCTTAGAAAAGGTGCAACATTAGTGAAAGCAACCTTGGAATAGTGTAGACTCAAATTTGACAAAATCATATTTTTCAGGAGTAGGATGGAGCCACATGGGGTGGGAGTCCAATTTTACAAAAGAAAACAGTTTAAATTCAGCAAAATTCAAATGTTATAATATATGGTTTAACTTATATGCAAGCATTTTGACATATTTTTTAATCTTTAAAATTGTTTAGAGGTTGGCCTCTGGACAATTCTTGGGGTTCACATGTTTGATGTAGGTTTATATCCCATTTGATTTAGATCTTCTTGAGAATTGTAATGTTCAATATGTGAAATTACTATACTGTGACAAAAAGGGATCTATGATAAACAGAATATCCAGAGATATTTTTATATACAGGATCTGTTGAATAACATTGTCCATATTTTTTTTGGGTATATTGCTCCGTAAAGCTGATTTTATAATGTCTATTGTTGCTCAGGTGAGCAACGTGGCCTGTGGGTCTCTTGTTAGAGCTGGTTAAAGTTTTGTTGCAGGTGCCCTCTGATGATTATATCTTAGTTACTACTGGTTTTAACTTCACTAAACTTGCATGAATGGTGCGTCTTATGATACTGATGCTCCAGACAGGCTTGACTGCTGAATCTTAGCCATAGGTTTCAGATGCTGGAGAAAGTTTAGGTTTTTAGAGCTGTTTAAAATTTTTGTTGCAGGTGCTCTCTGATGATTATATCTTAGTTACTTCTGGTCCTAACTTCATCAAACTTGCACGGATGGTGTGTCTTATGATACTGATGCATCTGACAGGCAATAATGCTGAATCTGAGCCATAGCTTGCAGATGCTGGATGAGGTTAAGGTTTTTGGAGCTCGTTAAAGTTTTTGAAACAAGTGCCCTCCGATGGTGATATCTTAGTTATTACTTGTCTTAACTTCATCAAACTTGCATGGATGATGCGTCTTATGATACTGATGCACCTGACAGGCTTGAATGCTGAATCTGCATTGATGCTTGATAAAGTAAAGTTTTTTGGAACAGATCACATGTTTAATAGATAATAGTACATGTACTATTTCAAACTTGCATAGTTGATTAAACTCTAATATGAATGAATCGCAGAGGTAGCTTCAGATGCAGTGCTTGTTATCCATAATCAAGGATGCTAAAAAATATATCATAGTTATTACTTGTCTTAACTTCACCAAACTTGAATGGATGGTGTGTCTTAAGATACTGATACACCTGACAGCCATGCATGCTGAATCTGAGCCATAGTTTTCGGATGTTGGAGGAGGTTAAGGTTTTAATAGCTCGTTAAAGTTTTGAAACAGGTGCCATCTGATAATGATATCTTAGTTATTACTGGTCCTAACTTTACCAAACTTGCATGGATAATGTGTCTTATGATACTGATGCACCTAACAGGCTTGAATGCTGAATCTGAGCCATAGGTTTCAGATGCTGGATGAGGTTTAGTTTTTTGGAACAGGTCACGTGTTTAATAGATAAAAGCATGCATAGTTGATATAACTATATTATAAATGAGGTAGCTTCAGATGCAGAGCCTGATCTCAATAATCAAGGATGCTTAAAAAATCTCCTACCTCACTCAAACCTGGTAGATAGATAGATGTGTTTGTTGTGTAATGATATAACATGATTTCTATGATAAAGTATTGTAAAATATGATACACAGTTGTTTAATATGATACAATATAATATCATATGTTATATTGTAAAAAGTTAAAAGATACGAGATGATATTGTATCAATTTTTTTTATATTTTATAATATGATATTGTATCATGATATTGTTATGAATAGTATTGTATATTATGATACAGTATAATATAATGATTGTATTATTGATATTGTATTATTTATTATGCTCCCCTTCGAAGAAGAGAGGGCATATTGCTTTGCTGCTGTCTGTTGGTCGGTCGGTCCACCAAAAGTTTCCGTTCATTTTCTTTGCAATGGATGAATATATTGAAATGAAATTTGGTATACAGGTTTATCATGATAATATCTAGGTTAATTTCGATATTGGTTATGATAGAGTAATTTTCGACAGAGGTATGGCCCTTTGACTTAGAAAAATTCAACTTATTTGCAGCTTCCGCTCATTTTCTTCGCATAGGATGAACATATTGAAATAAAATTTGGTATACAGGTTTATCATGATAATGTTTCCAAGGTGGGGAGGGGCATAAGTGTTTCACAAACATCTCTTGTTTATTATATTATCACATGATACTGTTACATATGATATTGCTATATATGATATTGTATGATATAATATTGTTTATTATAGAATATTGTATCATACAATATTGTATTTTGTTTTCCCTTGGACTGAAATGTCACATTTCCATTGGATTTAACATGGCACGTGATTACCTCATATATCTCTATGTAGGTTGTTTGAGGATTACTGACTCACTACGGAAATAAATTGGGTTGATCAATCTCATAGACGGCTCGGCTTCGCCTAGCCATCTATGAGATTGATCAACCCAATATATATCCGTAGTGAGTCAGTAACTAATATGATATTTATTCTATAATATTGTATTATAAGATATTTTTATGTTATATTATATCATATCATACGATATTGTATAACATGATATTGTTTTATATAATATATGATTACATCACATGATATTGTATTTTATGATATTGTAATATATATTTTTGTATTATATGATACAATATGTATAATATTGTATTATATATTATTTTATTATATCAAATGATATTGTACCAATTCATATGATACAATTTTGTATCAAATTATATTGCATCATATGATACATCATATTATGTATCAAATATGATACAGTATCATACAATTCAATATCATACTATATTATACTATATAATACCATATGTTGCAATATTATGATGTATTATGTGATATGATATTGTATTATGTAATAAAATACAAATATTTATAACACAATACAATATCATATCATTTGTTAAAATATCATATCTCATTATTGTTTATTACAGTATTTTATTGTATTATATGATATATATTGTAAGTATGATAGGATGCAATATTGTATATTATATTATGATGATGATGATAAACATTGTATCATATAAAACGGTATGAAATGAACATATGATTATCATACAACTTTTTAACAGATGAAATACCATATTGTGTCAAAACAGTGTCCATGAATATCCAAGTTCATAAAGTATGATTTTCATATAATATGAAAAGGGTGGTCTCATAAAGGTGATGCCTCATTAAGGTTTTGCCTCGTCTCGGTGAGCTAAGTAATCTTTGATTAACTTTGTTTATCTCAAGTGAGCTTTCTGATAAAAATTTGTCCACTGTCTGTCGTATTTGATGTCAGGTTTTCACATTTTTATCTTCTACTCCAAAACCACCAGGCAAATAAAACTATTCTATTAAGAGATAAAACATGTGTGCAAGCATCCTTAAGTAGTGTAAATTCAAGTTTGTCCAAATGATGATCCCTAGGTGCAGCTACTCATAGGTGATTCAATGTTTATCAAGGAATATTTTTTAGAAATCTTTATAGAACTTCTTCTCAAAATCCTTGTGGTCAGAAAAGCTGTTACTTATATAGAAACATATTCATGTTGTGTGTATTCAAATCATTGTCCACCGGAGATAGAGTTGGGCAACATTAAGGAGTCAAATTAATCTTACACAGGAACTCAAAATATAGAGGAGAAAATTTTTTAAGATTGTCTTCACAAAAACCATTTTGCAGGAAATACTGTAGCTTGAATGGGAGCACAGTCAGGTAGTGTTTATTCAAGTTTGCTAATGAAATCACATCTCGGGGTAGAAAAAGGCCACAAAATATGTTGGGATCAAAGTTTTACAAAAGAAAACATCAAGAAAATATTTAAGAGTGTTCTTCTCAAAGACCATTTTGCCAGAAGAGTTTAAACGTATGAAAGCATCGTAGGTTAATGTTTGTCAAGTTTGATTAAATAATAGTTTTTTAAATTAGGAGAGTACAATAGAGGTGGGGGTTTAAAGTTTTCATTCAAATATAGAGAAAATATTTGAAAATTATATTCTTAAATAACCATTTGGTAAGGAAATATCTCCAGAGAACAATAGGACATAGCTGTCAAGAGTCAATTTGTTGAAACAACATGTGATTGCTTGACTGTTGAATTTAACACCTACAATAATTAAAACAGGATTTAGTTTATTTTGTCTTTTGAATGATTATAAATATCTTTGGGTGGAAAAAGCAACATAGACTGAAACTTGTATTTTTATAAAATGTGATGGGGGAATGAAGTATCTTAATGATACTGACATTGAAATGGCTAAACATGTAGAATTGTGTTTTTATGTTGTTATCTTATTTCCTTAACTTATGATTTACATTGAATAAAGCAAACAAATACAAAAAAATTGTACTTCCCAGTATATCTGAGTTGAATGAAAATAAATAGTATTTACCGGGACGGGTATTGCCGTTATTTACCACTTGTATTTCCCAGCAAATCTTGCCCCTGGGGTCATCCCCAGTCACCACGAATTAGAAATTACCATGTATCTCAAATGCGGATAGGATCATGAACCCTGAATTATATATATTCTTGTTCCTAATGACAAAGGCCATCAAATAGTGTGAAGGTCATGTGCCCCAGGGGTGGTCCTGACCTCCCTTGATCAGGAAGTGTCCAATTATTGTGAAAACACTTTGGATCCTGAACCCTATACCAGATATATTTTTGTTCATTGTGTAAAGGAGCATCAAATGGTATTTAGGTGAGAGGCCCTTGGATTGGTCATTACCTCCTTTGAACAAAAAATCAACCAAATATATTCTAAGTGGTTGAGATCCCCACCCCTGAACCATATATTCTTTTTTTTTTTTTTGTCAACGGGTATCAATTGGTATCTAAGTCATAGGCCCCACAGTTGATCCTGACGCCCCCACCCCAAAGAACAGGAAGTGCCTGTTATCTTGAAAATATCTTGAAAAGGCTTAATATTTCTTCCCCTAATCCGAAACCATATATAGCCTTGCTCCTTGTTTAAAGGTGCATCAAATGGTATGTAGGCCGTAGGGCCTGGGGATATTACTGACCCACCTTGAAAAGAAAATGTTAAAATATCTTCAAAATGGTTTTAATCCTACCCCTAAATCCCAATATTTACTTGTTTTTTTAAGTCATAGGCCCCATGGTTGATCCTGAACCCCCCCCCCCCCTAAAAAAAAAAACCCACAAAAAACCAGGAAGTGCCTGTTATCTTGAAAATATCTTGAAAATGCTTAATATTCCTACCTCTAATCCTAAACTATATATATCCTTGTTCCTTGTTTAAAGGGATATCAAATGGTATGAAGGCCATAGGCCCTGGGCACAATACCTTGAACAGAAAGTGCTTAAATATCTTCAAAATGGTTTCAATTCTACCCTTAAATCCATATATGTTTCCTTGTTTTTTGTGTCAAGGAGCATCAAATCGTATCTACATGTAGGTCATAGGCCCCAAGGTTGGTTCTTAGCCTTCTAGAACAGGAAGTGGCCAACTATCTTTGGGCACTTTACAAACAATTGAGATCCCCCTAAACTACTGTAGAAACAGAAATATTCGATAAGGATTTAATTTCGTTATATTCGATGGCAGTAAAAATCAACGAAATTAAATTAATAATGAGTTTTTCACCAAATTATTAATGAATACAAAGAGATTATGATATGAGGAAATTAAATGCCAACAGAATTTTATTTGGTTAAAAAACAACGAAAGTTTGACCCAACGAAAATATGTGCTTCTACAGTGTGCGTATATATATATATATATATATATATATATATATATATATATATATATATATATATATATATATATATATATATATATAGCATTGAATACTTTTTTTGACGTCATCGTCTCAATCACTGACGTCAAGTGAGCAGACAAATTAAATAATGCGCATTAGCGCATTATGATAATTTGTCTGCTCATCTGACGGCAGTTATTGACACCGCGACGTCAAAAATAAATCATTTAATGCTTATGTTTACATTCCCTGACTGATGAAATCAATTAATTACTTAAATAAATCGATATAAATTGCAGATCACGGAGGGAGTAAATTAATAACAGCAAAAACAGCTGTTTTATAAAACTGGTTTAAACTGGTTATCACATAGAATGTTGAGTTGAGATCGACGAGCATGAAAATATAATCCATGAAAAATGACTCTTGAAATTTTGCTTTTAACAATAAAGTCAACGTTTTTGTTGAATAATTTTTAAACATGGCGTTTTGACAACATTTATGAAATTTTTTTTTTACCGATAACATAGAAATCACCGTTTGAGAACTACTTATGTAAATCACATGTAAATTCTTACGCAGTGATTAGGTGTTGCATTTAGAGGCACTTAAAGATCACATATTTGAATGGAAAATAATACTAGAATGTAAATATATATATTTTTGTTGTGCTAAGGGGTATTGAATGGTATGTAGCTCATGAGACTCGGGAGTGGTCATGGCCCCCCATTGAACAGGAAGTGCCGAAATAACTTGAAAATGATTGAGATCCTAACCTATAAACCATATATTTTCTTGTTCTTTGTGTAAAGGGGCATCAAATGTATGAAGGTCACAAGAATTGGGGGTGGTTATGATCCTTCTTGAACAAGAAGTGCCTAAATCTTCGTGAGCTCATGTTGGTTATGCTGATGCACAGTAAATGACCCCTGCTGAACGTCATGAATCTCTTAAAAAAGAAATAATCAAGAATTAAATCTCATTGTCTGTAAAGTTTGACCATTGTGTGTTTTCCTGACCCCTCACATTCTTGGGAGATTATCTTCGACCTAATTATATTTTGCATCTGTTAATAACAAAGTATATCCCTGTATTAAAAAATATAAAATTAATTTATAAAAAAAAAAAAGTACATAAAAATGCCTTTTTTCCAACCAACTTAAATTGACGAGTTGTTTTTCAGATGCCAAAAAGAAAAAGAGCTGTTAACAGTAGACAAAAGCGAGAGAATGACAAAAAGAGAAAAAGGCAGCAGAGACAAAAAACTGCACCTGGAGATGTCCCAGCAGATCAGACTCTAACAGACTCTTCTGTTCCTTGTCGGACAGAGGAGGAAGCTGTTTCAGCTTCTCCCGGTAATTTTCCGGGGCTTGGTTTTATGGGGTTCCCACCTAAAGAGGAAAAACCCCTGGCCAGGGTGCAGGCCTCGCCTCGAGTGAAAATGCATTCACCTGCCCCGAGGTTGCCATCTCCTCGGGGAAGTCTGTTTGTCCGTGAACAGGACAAGGCACCGTCCCCTGACTCCCTAGAAAGGGTTTGTGCTCCACCGAGGGCATCTGGACCGGACACCGTGCACGTGTCTGGACCAGCAGGTCAGGCGCAGTTGGAAACCTCCATGTATGTAGGGACCAGCAGGAAAATAAAAGATGAGGGCAACTTGACGGTAAACAAAAAGGAAACTAAAAGGAAATCAAATAGAAATGAGAACGGAAACAATGAGAAACATACTTTTTCAGATAGATATAATGATGGAAAGACTGAGAAAACTAGTGCAGATTTGTGGCGGCAGAAATCATCTAAAGAAGGTAATTTTGAAATATCAGTGCAGGGTTCATTTCATCAAGCTGACCCTTTCTTTGAAGATAATGCTGGAACACAATGTGTAGCAATTTGTTTATCAGGATTGGCTTATCACAAACTTAAAAGTGCATTAAACTGGACAACATCGGATATAGACCAAGTTTTAATGACAGGCGATGAGTTGTACACGTATTTGCAAAGGAGCTCCTCAATTAATGATAGGTACCTGCTGGTTGAAGAATTACCACAACTCTTTGAATGTTATAATCAATCATATACATTTCATGCAAACGAATCACTAGCAAGTGTTATTTTGGCTAATGATAGCTTAAATTATGCTGAATTTAATGCATTGCCACTAGATGAAGCATTTCAAGTTGCTCTAGCAGACAATGATGGGTGTTTTGTTTGCTTTGGAGGAAACACTTTTTTGATAGGAAAAACAGAATGTGGTTTCTTTGCCTTCGATTCGCATTCTAGGTCCTCTGATGGAATGTTAAGTATGTATGGAAAAAGCACAAGAGTTTTATTTCGAAATGTCTATGAAATATATTCACATATTCAAAATCTAGCTCTGTCAATGGGATATTCAAAAAGCACTGAGTGTAATTTGACAGGTGTGACCTGCTCAATGAATTGTATTGAAAATGACAGGAACAAAGATGAGGAAGAACAAGATGCTGTTGTGCTATTTGAAAAGTCTGTGTTATCAGAAGAAAGAATTGACAAAACATGTGATCAAAATGATGATGTAATATTTATTAGTCAAGAGCAATTTCAGTTTAGTTTTTGTCCATTGAATTCGGAAATTAAACAGAATCTTTGTCAATTATTGAATGTTCCTTACATATGCAATGAAAATTCTGCGTACATGCAACATTCGGAAACAAATATGACAACACCAAGATTAGAAAAAGAAATTGTAGCAGACGGAAACTGCTTCTTCAGAGCTGTTTCATTCAGTCTTACAAACTCAGAAGATTTTCACAATGTTATGCGCAATGCTGTCTGTGAGCATATGATAGAACACAAGGAATTATTTGAACCATTATTGAACAATGAGCCATCTGTTGACAGTCACATTTCATCTACACAAATGTACCAAGATGGTAAATGGGCTACTGATGTTGAAATATTTGCTACAGCCCACTTACTGCACACTGATATCTATACATTTTCAAGAGGATGCTGGCTAAGATTTTCAATTAAAGATGTTGAACCTTCTGAACGAAACAGAACTGAAGCAATTTATTTAAATCATCAACATCAAAATCACTACAATGTAGTTCTCTCTGTGAATGCAGATCACACAGACTTGACTCAAATCCCAAATGAATATGAGAAGCGATGCCGAAATCGAAAACGAATGCAAGAAATAAGACAAACACCATCAGGTAATGCAAAGAAACAGTGTTATGCAGAGAAAAGAAGACAGTCTTTAAGAAAAAGATACAAGTCTGATTTACAATTTAGGGAAAAGAAACTGAAAGCCGCTTCTAAGAGATATTTATGCGATGAAGAATTTCAAGCAAATGTAAAAAATATTAGGAAGCAAAGGTATCATGCTGATGTTGAGTACAGCACCAAAACAAAAGAAAGAAGCAAAATTAAGTACGCAACTGACCCAGAACATAGACAGAAAGTAAAAGAAAGAATTGTTGTAAAGTATGCAACAGACCAAGATCATAAAAAAGCTTTGAAACAAAGAAGTATTGAAAAATATGAATTAAATGCTGAACACAGAGAAACTGTAAAGGCAAGGAGCAAACTGAAGTACAAGTTTGATGAAGCACACAGGATACAAGTCAATGAAGCAAGTACAAAACGATACAGGGAAAATAAAACCTACCGGGATGCAAAACTTAATGCAGCGGCTGAGAAATACGAGTCTGATGTTTCGTTCAGGTCAAAAAGAAAAGCCTCGAGTAAAAATCAGTATGATTCCAGTCCAGCTAAAAAAGCACGAATCAAGGAGAGAATAACAAATCAGAAATCTGTTAAGCGAGCTAAACTTGAAAACCAGGATGAGATAGTGAAATTATTTAAAGAGAAAGCTGTGCAGGGCATAGATTATTCATGTTGCTGCTGTGATCGACTCTTGTTCAAAAATCAAGTTCAGAAGTGTGAACAACACAACTATGCTAAAAATGAGCATGCAGCAAATGTTGCAGACTTGTGCATTCAAGACAAGTATTGCCACCATTGTTCAAAAGCATGTCCAAAAAATTGTGTTAAGTCCAACTTATGGATTTGTTTTACATGTCATAGAAAAATCTTGAGTGGAAATATTCCAGCAGAAGCCGCAGCTAACAAAATGACACTTGAAGATATTCCAAAGGAATTCCAAGAATTAAACAGTCTTGAAAAACACTTGATTGCAATACACATTCCATTCATGAAAGTTATGGCACTTCCACACGGTGGTCAGCAAAATATTCATGGACCAGTTGTGTGTGTCCCATCTGATCTGAAGAAAGTAACAAGTTTACCAATGAAAACTGATGAAGACCTGTTACTTAGAGTAAAACTTAAGAGAAAGCTAAATTATAAAGGTTATATCGAATACCAGTTCGTGAACCCCAAGCATATATTTGAGGCATTAGAATATTTGAAACAAAACAATCAATGGTATCAAGATGTAACAATAGATACAAACTGGAAACCAACTGTCGAAAGCTGCCAAATAACCGAGCATAATGAACAATTACCAAACGATGAGGATCAGCAACAGATAGCGACTGATACTTGTTTACAACCAGTTGATATTGCTCAAGACGTTCTCGACCATTACTTTGATGATATTTACGATATTGCTCCTGGTGAAGGAAATAATCCGATAAGAATGTTACAGGAACCAGGCAACGAGGCAAAATCATTTCCGTACCTCTTTCCTACTGGAAAATTTTCATGGAATGAGAAGAGAGAAACACGAATTACGTTGTCAAGATACTTCAACAACCGTCTTATGAATACTGATGACAGATTCGCAAAAGACAGCAACTATGTTTTCTTCAGCCAGTTCATGTCTGATTTAAATCAAGTTATAGAAAAGACACAGATATCCATCAGAAAATCGGTTAGAAGAATAGAAGGGGAGCGTAAAATGACTGCTAATATGGTACAAAACCCAGAAATTTTATCAAAGATGATGAAAAATGACGAGGCTTTGCGATTCATGCAACCCATACGTGGAACACCAGCATATTGGTCAGCCGCACAAAAAGATCTGTTTGCTATGCTTCGTCAATTAGGAATTCCTACATGGTTTTGCTCATTCTCTGCTGCAGAACATAGATGGAGTGATGCAATTGCAACAATACTAAGACAGCAAAATGATAGCAGAGATCCAAGTAAGATGGACTGGGCTGAAAAAAATGAAGTCCTCAGAAGTAATCCTGTCACAGTTGCTAGAATGTTTGAACACAGATTTCACGTTTTTCAGACGGAAGTTATATTTTCACCATCACAACCGATTGGAAAAGTTTCAGATTATTTCCAGAGAGTCGAATTTCAGCAAAGAGGATCACCACACATGCATTGTTTATATTGGATAGAAAATGCACCAAAACTTGATGAAAACGGAGAGGAGGAAGTATGCAATTTTATTGACAAGTATGTAAGTTGTGCAATACCATCTGACAATGAAGACTTGGAGCTCAAGAATATTATTTTGTCTGTACAACAACACAGCAAAAAACATTCGAAGTCATGTAGAAAAAAGGGCACAGAATGTAGGTTTAATTTTCCTAGACCACCATCTACTTGTACGTTTATAAACTCTCCAAACGAGCAGGACACACTTGAAGATGATGCTGATGCAATTCAGTTAAAAGTGGAACATGCAAAAGCTAAACAAATCCTATTACAAGTTTGGAATGAAGTACAAGATGAAGAAAATGGACTGGAAAACACAGAACAGATTTTCGAAAAATTGGGCTTGACACAGTCTCAGTACATAGAAGCACACAAAAGATTAGCAAAGAAAACATCAGTAGTTCTAAGAAGAAACCCTTCAGAACTGTGGACCAATCAATATAATCCGTGTCTTTTGAAATGCTGGGATGCTAATATGGATATTCAGTTTGTTTTGGATCCATTCAGTTGTATTGTCTACATAATTTCTTACATTTCAAAGTCTGAGAGAGAAATGGGAATGGTGTTAAAGCAAACGAAAATAGAGGCAGAAGAGGGTAATGAGAGTGCCCGTACAACCTTAAAGAAAATCGGTTCTGCATATTTAAATCATAGGGAAGTGAGTGCTCAAGAAGCTGTCTATCGTGTATGTAACCTGAAAATGAAGGAATGTTCAAGAAAGGTTGTATTTGTACCAGTGGGTGAAAATCCGACAAGACTGACAAAACCGTTGTCCCAAATCAAAAGAAAACGCACAACAAAAGACGATGACGAAGATGAAGAAGACGATGAAGACATTTGGATGACAAACATAGTAGAAAGATACGAAAATCGGCCAAACGAACCATTTTTTCAAAATATGTGTCTTGCAGAGTTTTGCTCAGAATTTAGAGTGCTTGCTAAATCACAGGTTCCCAAGACTCATAATGAAAATGTGTATGAACTGCAAAACTCAAAGGGATTCATTCAAAAGAGAACACGCACACAACCAGCAATTATACGATACCCAAGATTTGATGCTGAGAAAATGTCAGAGAAGTATTACCAAAGCCTGTTACAACTATTTTTGCCTTACTGGGGAATTAATCAGTTAAAACCACCAGGTTTTGATCAATATGATACATTTTACGAAAACGGATACATACGAATCACAGCAAAGCAGAAGTTGAAATCAGTCAAATCAATTGTGGACGAAAACAAAGCAAGGTATTCTCAAAATGAAGATGTAATCGCACAGGCACAGGAAAACTTTGAAAACATCGGGGTACCAGAAGATGCTTGGGCAAATCTCTGTCCAGAGACAGAATTAATGAGACATGAATTGTCTGCAGAAAGAAATGTTGATCTTGATTTGAATGCTACTGAAGAATTGCCAGATATGCAGTCACAAAAGACTAATAGTGATGTTCTTTACAAGGTTCAACAAAATACACAGTCAAAAGAAGAAATAACAATTGTTCTTCAAAATTTGAATGAGACTCAAATGAAAGTATTTTATATGGTGCGGGAGTGGTGTTTGAAAAAAAGTTTTGGCGAAAAACTTGAACCAATGCACATATTCATAACTGGTGGAGCAGGAACAGGCAAAAGTCATCTTATTAAAGCCATACATTATGAAGCTTCACGTTTACTTGGAAAACAATTGACAACTCCCGACAGTGTTTCAGTACTACTTACTGCTTTCACTGGAACAGCCGCATTTAACATCGGAGGAAATACTATTCACCATTTATTTTCGCTGCCGAAACATATGCCTTTACCATATGAACCATTGCGAGAACAGAGTCTAAGTGAAATGAGAGTTCAACTTGCAGATCTGCATATTCTCGTTATCGATGAAATTTCAATGGTGTATAAAAGATTATTATACTATATCCATGAAAGACTAGTACAGATTAAGAAATGTAAAGAACCTTTTGGAGGAGTCTCGGTAATTGCCGTGGGAGATTTCTACCAGCTTCCTCCTGTTAAACAGCGCAAAGATGAACGTCTCTATAAAGAAAATCCACTTTATCCTTTTGATTATTGGGTAGATCTATTCAAAGAAGTGGAATTAACAGAAATTATGAGACAACGGGAAGATATCCCATTTGCAGAGGCACTGAATACACTTCGGACTAGAAAAATAAAACAATCACTGGAAGAACAAACCAACTCCATCCTAAGAGAATGTATACGAGAGGGGCCAGACGATGTCCTTCATGTTTATGCAACAAACGATGAGGTCAATGCCTATAATTTGACAATGCTCAAGAAGAAATGTGAAGAATTTGTTGAAATTAATGCTCAAGACTTCACAAAAGATAAAAGTACGGGAAAACTCAACATGAGAAGCAAGCCTTTCACAAGGTCTAAAACAGACAGTCTTCCAAGCTCTTTGTTATTGGGACTTGGTGCAAAAGTTATGCTCACTAGAAACTGCAATGTAGGTGATGGTCTTGTTAATGGAGTTATGGGAGTTGTATCAAAATTTGTATATGGCCAGAGACATGCAGAAAAAAGTGTTGTTGCAGTAGAAGTACTATTTCATAATATGAATGTTGGGAAGAAAACCGGAAAGAGAAGTAGAAATGGAAATCTCGTTATGATAGAAAGAATTCAAGAGGATATGAAAGATCAGAAAACAAACAATGTTGTTCGGCATCAGTTTCCATTACGATTGTCATGGGCCTGCACAGCGCACAAAGTACAGGGACTGACAGTTGACAAAGTAGTTGTTAATTTGGACCGATCATTTTCACCTGGACAAGGTTATGTTGCGTTGAGCAGAGTTACATCAAAAGAAGGTTTATTCATTGACTCAG
The DNA here is from genome assembly GCF_025612915.1 of Magallana angulata. Lineage (NCBI taxonomy): Eukaryota > Metazoa > Mollusca > Bivalvia > Ostreida > Ostreidae > Magallana > Magallana angulata. The sequence continues at coordinate 26,325,257 of NC_069113.1, read as the reverse complement.
ACAAACCTGAATTGATACAGAAAAAGATATACGCAGACCCAGAAGTCAATTCAGCTTTGCAGAACATGCCGAAAATAACATTTCCAAACTCCCAAACATCAGAGAATGGTATCAAGATTTATCTTCATAATATTCAAAGTCTCGGTAAACATTTCAATGATCTGCTGAAAGATATTCGATGTAAGAATGCAGACATTATCTGCTTGACAGAAACTTGGCTGACATCTCGAAATGTCAATTTATTTGAAATGAATGGTTTCAAATTTCATCAAATTAGTAGGGAAGATTCATATGATTGCACCGATCCTCAAGTTTCACAATTACGAGCCTCAAAAGGTGGTGGTGTAGCTGTTTATATTAAAGAAACTGCATTAAACAAAATTGTCAGCTCACTTCCTGTAACGAATGTGGAAGGAATCTCTGTATATTGTTTGCAAGAAGATATAGTAGTTGTCACTGTATATCGCCCAAATTCTCAGAATGTTTCACAGTTTTTAATGCAACTCGAAAAGCTGATTAAAAATTACAGATCTCAAAATAAATTCCTTGTTTTTCTTGGAGACTTCAATGAAGATGCAACATCTGCAGGTCCTATTCAGACTTTTATGATTGATCAAGGTTTTAAGCAGATTGTTGATTTCAAAACAACAGAAGGAGCCACTATTCTAGACCATGTTTATTTGTCAAAATCTTTAAAAGGAAAAGTGGAAAAACTTTCAACCTACTACAGTTACCACGATGCGTTAATTTTGACCATTATATCAAGCACGTAGATGTTTTTGAAGTATTCATTCTGATCCTGGCCATATAAATACATGACTGTTATCTTGGCTTCTTTGATAGTAAGTATTCTCAATACGCAATATATTTATAAATATCTTTTATTGTCTGAACAAGATTGAAAAATATTTACTTTTATGGTAATGATGAATACTTATGAGGTAGATCAGTTTCGACGGTGATCATGGGTAGAGTTTACCCGAGTAGTATTCATTCTGATGATTCCGAGTCTTCCATTGCCGATGTCATCACGGAATTTACAACTCAGAACGAATACATGAAATTTTAAGAGTATTAAATAACAAATAATCTACCATAAGACAAAAAATTGAAGTTAGTTTAGAATTCAAGAAATTCAAGGACAAGAGGGAAATTACTTCGAAATCTCAGAGAAACTGTAAATCAATATGTTTCAAACACAATCGGAATTGATTCGGAAAATGAAAGTAAAAACTACAAAGTGGAACGTTATGCCATTTAGAAAAGAAAGATGTCGATTAAAACGAGAGAAAACCGGGACCAAGAGAAAACTAGCCATCTTCTGCCTCACCAAATCCATTCCAAATGTGCCTTATCCTACTCGTGTTTTGCACAGCAAAATTTTTATGCATAAACAGCAGTTTGGAACTACGCTTTTTCATGTCGGTGGGAGACTTCACTTATTTTCAAAGATACTTCTTGTCTATAGCAGACCGCATGGGATAAATCAAGACAAAGAACAGAGCACACCCTAAGGCATCCGAGTTTGTGAAGTAATTATTTGAACACTTCAAACATTATGAATATTAGATTTAAAATTCTTGTTCTGTTACTGTAAAATCTATATTAAAATCACATTAACAACTTTGCAAAACGTGTGTACATGTATATGATAACATTTTAGAAATAATTATGAATGTGTATAAAATCCCTTTGTGTTGAGATTTAAATGACCTTTTATTTGATATCAAGAAAAAGGGGCTGACCCTGCAAATTGGGGAACTAAATTGCACTAAAATCTTTCATATGTAGCTCTTTGCTGAGGGAAATTTAATGAAAGGCTATAGAAGCATATATGTTTATCTTATAGTTATGTATCCAAGTAATGTAATTACTTATTCATGTGTTATGTAATAAGGATTTTTTAGGGGTCAAGAGTCCATAAACTATGACCACCTATATCTCAAAAAGAAAAATATTTTGAAATGCAGTATAAAAGAAAAGATGATGAAAATGATGTACTTTACAAAATGCAACCCTCAAAATTTGGTTCAGCGGCTCCAATAACGAGATAAGGGACTGGCCCCTAAAACGTTTTTTTTCCTCAGATATCTCAAGAACGATGACGAATTTCTAAACACTTGTTGAACAAAGCTCTTATCCCTGAAACAAAATAGTATCCGGCGCTTAGAATGTAGACCCTGTTTTTTTCTATTTTAAATCATGTTTAGCTGTTAAATAGCATAATCAAGATCGAACATATATATCAAATTCTAAAATCAGACGGAAGACCTCCTCGTTGCTCGCAACGAGATCGTGTCTAGTTTGTACTATTATTACTTACTGCATCAGATGAACGTGATTATTTGATTGTATTTCAATCTTCCAGGTCTTTTATTTTCGTTGGCAAACTCTCTACTTTAAACGTTTTCATGATTTTTCCAAGCCTGTATCTTTTCATTTTTGCAAACTATTGCATATAGGGTACCCCTATTGTACGATAAACTCCTTATACAGTTTTTCAATATAGGAAGTTGTTCTGTTGCAGATCAATTGTACATATATCAGAGGTGTACATATTGCTAGGATTATGATTTCTAATAATCTATGAAAAAAAAACCAGCTGTTGAAATTAGTCATTTTTGGGCAAAATATTGCATATACATGTAGTTTACCCCTACTGTACGGATAACTCCTCCTACAGTTTTCAAGATAGGAAGTTGTTCTTCTGCAGATCAATTGTACATATATCAGAGTTGTACACATCGCTAGGAGTTTTGATTTCTGATTATTTATGAAAAAAATATCAGCTGTTGAACTTTGAACTTAAATATGTTTTTGGCAAAAATATTGCATATAGAGTATCTCATTTCTATTGATGAGTAGTGTTCATCAATTCAGGGTTGACAAATTATTAAAATACATTCGAGAGGTTGCGATTGTGATTGTCCCGTATTATATTTGTGTACAAACAAAGAGAAATAACTTTGATTGTGCATTGCAATGAATACCAATATTCAATAAAAAAACTACTGTATGTGTTTGCGTAATTTAATTTTCATATATTATACATATTAACGCAGTATAGATACATAAATGCAACTTCAAATAAATCAGTTCAATTGCAAATAATTTAATATATGAACACTGTCACGAACACTTTATCTAATGATATCCCAGCTTTGTCGAATCCCCGAGTGATCAATTCCGTGTCTTTACCAAGCTGGTCAGTTGCTTTTACAAGCCAATTCGCATGGATGTATTTTATTTTAGACAAGCACATGTAAACTTCGACATTTTTAATGTTGACACCTTCTTCCATAGAACATTTTACTTCGTTGGCGTAGTACAACTGAAATTCGGATTTCAAATCGGCCATTTATTTAGATACCCAGGAGTTTTAATGTGTCGGTACACACCGCTGGTACCAGCTCAACTTTAATACCCTTTTCATCCCATGAAATTCAGAAGGGATTTGTCTTGGTGTGCCTTATAAACATCAAAAACACACAGTGCTTTTTGCCTCAACGGTAATCCAATTCGTCACGCAAGCGTTCTATGTAAGGAATAATGATTTTCTCGACGTACGTTCCCCTGTTTCCACATTACTCTAATGATTTTCGCTATGGAATATGTCTCAACCTTTTGGGAAATTTCAATTCGGATGACATTTGTCTGTAAGGTCTTCATACAAAGGGCAGTCAAGCACCGGCCTTTGTAACCGCTAATACGACAGTCATTTGTCGCTTGTCAACACGTACCTTTAATTTGCACTTGTTTTTGATTCTTGTTAACTGTAAATTTTACTTACTTTTAAGAATAAATTCATTAATTTTTAGCTCACCTGAACCGAAGGTTCAAGTGAACTTTGTGATCACCCATTGTCTATCTGTAAACTTTTCACATTTTAATCTCCTTCTCTAAAACCACTGACCCAATTTCAACCAAATTTGACACGAAACATCTTTATAGAATGTTGAATATAAGTTGGTAAAATAAAAGGTCAATTCTTTTTCAATGCGAAAAAAACTTGAAACTTTATAAAAGGGGAGAGGGGGTGCATCATCAACAGTCGTCTTCTTGAGAACTTCTGAGCCAAATTTAACCTATTTTCTTACAAATCATCTTCATGGAAAGAAAAATGTAATTTGTAAAATTCAAAGCAAATTGTTTGGTCCAATGTGAGATAATAGCGAGATCGGTAAAAATAAATGGGGAGACTGGGGGTGGGGGTGACAACATAGAAACAGAAGAGGGAAATCTTTATTAAAGGAATATGTGGCGTATTTGGAGTAAAATTGTTGACATGAGTTTGAGTAAAAATATACATCGTGCGTCTTATAATTAGACGTTTCACAAACTCTAGGCCCGTAAAATATGTTCTTTCTTTAGTTTTTTGTCCCTAAACTTTGCTACACGTCTGATGAATATTAATGTGATCCGCCATTTATAACGCCACTGCGCATGGGTGCGGGAAAACCTAGAATTGAAAACACGATGGAAAAACAGTTTGTTACAAATTAGAATCACGTTTTTTGATGTCTTAAATTAGATAATTCTTATATCAGATGATACCGGAAGCATTATTATTCCGTTAGAATAGAATAGAACGATATCAATTGCTAATTATGTGTAATAAAGATGAAACACGATTTTATCATCAACGACACGGTAAAATGAGTGAATACCCCCTCTCCCTGAAGGATGCATGTACTGAAAGTATTTATTTATTCTTTACTAAAAAATTCCTCCTCTTGTGGTGTTTAACTTATAAAGTACAGACATGGAACACATGGAGTCCATACGAACCTAACTAGCAAAACCCCTAAAACTTCATGATAAACTTAAGTTTAATTCGGCTTTAATTCCTATTCCATCATTCTACATGGTCTCCGATGACAATCTTCCTTTTGTTCCTATCCTTGTCAGGCCTTTTCTTTTTTCGTTTTTTGCCAAATCTGTCAAACTTAACGGTATATCTATCTTTCTTGTCGTCGCCATTGTTGTTGTGACAGACAGAGCGTGGTATCACGTGACCGATTTAAGGCGGGGTTAATTCAAATGCTGGATTTACTATCGACTCCACAATAATTTTAAAAAATTATTTATTTATTTCTATATCTTTTTAACCCGAATAATATAAACTAAATAAATTATTAAAATCAAATATTTCTTAGCATGAAAAAATACGCCACATATACCTTTAAAATTTATCTTCTCAGAAAACTACATTGCTACAATTTTTTAAAAATTTCTAATGCTTGTTTTGATCCAATGAGAATTTATATTGTTCAAATCAGGAAGCACATTTTCTTGGAGAAAATATATAGCATGTGGTATTTTTGTCGGTCGGGTTTGATATTCCATAATTCGAAAACGGGGTTCTTTGTTTGAAGCAGCAATTTTTAACTTCATTGATAATCTTCAATACTCTTTATATTGTGAAAGGGTTCATATGTAAAGGTAAACTTAAAACATGCAGTATGAATTTTTGCAGATTTAGGGAAATAAATTAAGATTTACTTTAGTATGCTCTCTTCGAGTTCGGAGTTCGACATCATAACGATTGAAGAATGGATGGTAACGGCGGCGATTCTTCATTCGTTTGTTTATCATTTTTTGATCATGTTCGTTCGCCATAAATATCGCCGTACTCTGTTGAGTAATATTTAATGTTGCTTAAAATCAAAGTATAAACAAGTCTGGATATAAAATTATTTCACATAAGTTAATACATAATGCTTGTGATTTTAATTTGTTGAAAACAATTGATTTATTATACTTCAAGAAAGAAGATCTTGGACATTTTATATTAAATTATCCGGAAAGTTTATTCTCTGCTCAACCTCATTTAGATATTAAAAAAGGTACAATGTTATATAGTCAGAACATTTTGGAAAAAACCCAAAGAGGAACAAAGCAACATCATTAGCTCAACAGAACCCTCGGTTCAGGTGAGCTTTTCTGACCATTCGTATTCCGTCGTCCGTCCGTCTGTTAACTTTTGACTTCTTCTCTAAAACGAATGGGCTAAATTAACATTTGAACAATGTTACATGTATTTAAAAAATGCATAATATCGTATTCCAATTTTTGAAAAAGGCATTGTATGTACAAATCAAGCATTATCATTTATTAAAAATCCCAATTGTGTCTGTTTTCACTGGTCTGTTGACATGATTGTTTCTTTAATTGTTAGGGCCACACCGAAACATAAAGCACTATGAGTAAAATGACCAAACCCACGGTTCCAGCCATATATGATGCCAAGGTCAAACGCCTGGCCCAGACGGTACTGGTTCTCGCTCCCTCAGTGTCACCAGCGCGAAGCTGAAACTTGGCCTATGTAATAAAATATAAAATAATATTTCTTCAACCACAAGTCTTCTTCAGTATAATAAACAATTGAAATGCAATGCAAGGGTTAAGGGACAAATTGAGAACTTAGCGTACATTGATAAGCCGACAGGTGTTGTACAACGACTTGGATATGCAACTGACTAGTAGTAACTCAAATGTACTATTCACTATTTTAAAGTCACTTAAGTGTGCCATTGCTTATGGTCTTCAACCGACGTCAGTTAACAATTTTACATTTATACTTCATGAAAACAGCATGGTAATTTTTTTCCATTTTTAGTTTCAAGCATTTCTAGGATAACAAAATCTAAATATTAAATTTTTGACCAAAGCGCCCCCGGAATCTCATTTGCATGACCAAAAATGCAAAATCAAATCTCTTTCTCCACTTCCACGTGGGAAACAAGTAAATATATTGTGATGTTCATAAAACCCACTACCTAAATCTTGAAAATAATGGCCCCTAAGTCAGGGGTTAAGGCACACGGATGAGGTCAACATATACAGACAGTGGAAATAAATTTAATCTTTTGAAATCTCCTTGTCTACTTCGACAGTTGTAGGATTTAAGCTAAATACATTACCATGATATTAATTCGTAAATACTTTTACAGAAGTATGAAATTTCTGGCCCCTGGGTGAGGGGTTGAAGCCTTTGGGTTGGGTCAATATGGCCTTATAGTAACTTTTTATTATTTATAAATCCTCTCCGCTATTTCCAGAGCAGGGGTTGATAAACTGAATACATACTTATAATGTTCATAAAGCACTCTACGTACATCATGAAATTCGTGAGCCTAATGTTATGGGTTTAAGCCCTAATGGGTGTGGACCAGATGGCCAAACAGCGAATATGTATAAAATTTGATAATGCTTGCAATATTTTCTGAATTTAACTTTCAATGGAGATCTACTAAAAGCACTGTTATGTTGTCCAAAATATCTTCTGATGAAATGTGAAATTCAATGCTCATGGAGAAGGGATTCAGACTTTTAAATATAGGGGAAAGGATGTGTGAGAAATATAATCATATCGTGAACATTTATTTTTTTTAAATCAATGAATGACACGGGTAAATATAGCTGTTGGTAAATATTAAATAATCAAAGCGGGATAACAGCCACAGGGGTCTTGGAAGAGAATGGAGCTTAAATCCAAACACGAGACTCCCTGGAAGGTCATCACCGAGACCGTAATGGCCTTGTGGGCCTGTAGTTATATAAGACTTACATTTAGGTAAAATGTATCATTAATAATGTACATATAATAAATCAATTTTAAATAACTAGAACATCAATGAAAATGAACATCTTACATTAATAAGAAAGATAATGGCGCAGATTCCTAACGGGAAGAAGAAGAAAGTGGCAAGAACGGCCGGATATGTCCAGTCACGCTCTGGGACAGTGGTGGCAGCTGGTACTTGTTGAAATCCGCCTGCTCTCTTTCAAATCAATAAAAAAAAACATTGTTCAAACTACAGTTCTATTTTTAGGTGGAACTAAAGTTACATTACGATACGTTAATACACGAAGCTCCTAGTTAAAATGTTGTTAGAACCGTATATCATTAGTATGTGATTGATAATTTTCAAAAATGAAACCAGACTGTCGTAGCGCCAAGAATGCCCATGTAGAGAGCCAAAATTTCAAATGCCATATTAAGTTTTACATCTCTTTGCACTTTTTTTAGTTCAAGGGGGTAACTCTGTCAAAAGTCATCTGACCTGGATCAAATTCGAACTTGAGCTGGATATACATGTATTTTTGATGAAATATTTGTATTTACCATTTCAACCTTATACATTTATCCCTTCAAAAGTTAGAGAACGGAAACTGAAAAGGACTACACTTGATATGACCAAATATCTGCCCCAGTTTAATTAATGTTTGAATAATATGGTATCAAAATTAAATATTCATAAAACATTATTTAGAGGACGTATTTTATAATACTATTGATTAGTCCTCAATGTCCAATAGCTGTTTGTCTATGACGTCACTATATTTTTGTCACTTTTCCTTCATGGTTTATTTTTTAAAATATACAGCACAAATCTGCTCACGTACGATTTATGTCTCCCCTTTCAAATGGGAGACATATTGTTTTTGTCGATTTTCTTCTTATTATTCTTCTTCATCCAAATTTTGTCCGAGGCGTAACTTGATTACTCTTTGAAATTAAGACTTCAAAGTTGGAACATAGATATATTGTATTGAGGAAGAGTGCACAAACTCAAAATATTTGACCTTTACCTATTTTTTCCATCAAGGTCAACGGTTTTCTGAAAAATATCGTTGGGACCATAACACAGGATTCCTTGAACATACAGACTTTTACTTGTATCATAGATAGATATAAAAGATAGATATAACCTAGCTGAACCCTACCAAATTTTTTGACCTTGATCTAATAATTTTATTTCAAGGTCAATTTAGAAAAAAACTTTATTGTTCATCTCCTGAATTTACTTTAACAGGACTTCCAACTTGAAACAAAGAACAGTAATAATACACTGAGGTGTACTATTGTTCAATATTTGACCTTGTATTAACTCAAGGTCAAATAAAGTACAAATATAGAATTTTGTTTTGGCCATTACTTAAATACCCTTTGACATTATGACTTTAAACCTGGAATGTTGATAGATGATATTAAGAAGGCGTGCATGCCACCAAAATTTTAGACCTTTCCCTATTTTGTTCTTCAAGGTCAACCGTTTTCTGATTCATTAAACATACAAACTTTTGATTTGTATAATATATAAATGGTATATAATTTAGCTGAACCATACCAAAATTTTTGACCTTTACTTAATATTTCTTATTTAAGGTCAATTTAGTAAAAAAAAACTTAACTGTTAATCTCCTGAATATACTTTGACAGACGGACTTCAAAATTCAAACAAAGAACAATAATAATACACTAAGGTGTACTATTGTTCAATGTTTTACCTTGACTCACAACTTTACTCAAGGTCAAATTAAGAAATTTTTTTATTGTCTTGATCGTAACTTTAATACCCTTAGACATTAAGCCTTCAAACTTGGAACATGTCAGCTCAGGTTATGGTCGCGTCGGGGGGTTCAGGGGGAATGGGACACTCGGTTGGGAGGAAATGATCTGAGGGATCTGGAACGTACTCCAGATTTAAATGAGCGTAGTTCCGGGAATCCACAGTCCGGTAGTGTCAGTTTTGCTCTAGGTGTTTGTAGTATACCTATGCCCCGAGGGGAGGGTGCCCCGTTTTATGTCACTCGGTGTGGGGAGGAGGATATGTCGCTGACTCAGGGTGCTTTCGGGGCCAGTCTCATGATGCACCGGGTTTGTACAGTTCTAAGCCCTGATGCGGAAGAGACAAGTAATCCTAGAGGGGGTTGTTGACCAGATGCAGGGAGAACTGGTACATGTTCAGGGGAATGTGAGTCAGGTACAGGGGACTTCGGTACCATGAGCCACAGGGCCCATAGCCTAGGTCAGGTCGTTGGGGCTCTGCAGGGATATATAAGCACACTAGAGTCTAGTGTGACGTCCCAGGTAGGCTCCAATGACAGGAATATGGGTACTCAGATAAGTAACATTACCCAGATGTTAGCAGGCATGTTAGGGGTAATAAGCCTCAGCCTGTCACCCAGCCGCAGGAAGTCGGAGTAGCTGGTAATCAGCCAGCGGTAGTAGGGAGCCAGGGAAGTCCCTGGCCTTCAGGTCCAGTGCCGAACCTTGACCTCCCTGCAGATCGAACTACGATGTCTCAAACTAGTTACGCTTGCGTTACGGGTAATCCCACTCCTCGTCAGTCGGTTTCATTACCTCTTGGACAGCCTCAGCTGTACAGCGGTATGACATCGATACCACCAAGTACTATTTGCTCTATTTAGTGCGGCGGAACTGCGGTTTATCCTGCATTAACGGACCAAGGCTTGGGAATTCTAACGTCCTATGTCAGTAGCATTGAGTTCGTCATGCTGACACCGACAATACCAAGGTCCAATGTCAGAAGCCAACGTGCTAGTCCATGCAGCCTACAGATATGAACCTAATGCAGTAGGCAGCCAGCATTCCGGTTGTCATGGTGTATTTGTAAGTCAAGCTGAAGTATCTATTGACGGACAGTCTTCAATCTTTAGTAAGGGTTGAATGCCTATGACTCGGACACTGATGTCGACCACTGCATGTAGGTCACGGCTGCCAAATTTGATTCCTCCCGGCAGCAGGAGCAGTTTTAGCAGGAATATCCCAGCTGAAGTGAAGGGTATCAAATACAACAGGGATGTAGAGTGTGGACCATTCTTCTCTAAATTCTTGGTAGCACCAGTGGAGTGACCCTGATTGTCTATTTGCCCTAAGCCTTACATTGGAGAGAACAACACTTTGGTACTTCGAAATTTTGCGACGCCGAGGCACATCGCTGAGTTTTGGGGAGGTTGTTACCCGAATAGAAGAACGTTTTGAAGGAATTTACTGAGGACAGCCTCTCAGCTCCATTGCCCATAGGGTAGATGAGGCTATGGAGCAGTGGGGACCGTGTCGTGGACACTGCCCAAAAAGCATTTGGTGGCGGAACCTCGCCAGAAATTTTCAAGGAGCAGCTGATCGTCAGGTTTGCACTTGGGTGCCATGATGGTAAGGCTGGTAAGCAGGGCTGGTTAGCAGCTCATTAATTTCCCCCCGAGTACGCTTGAGGAAATGATTAAGCGTGTAAAGACCTACCATCTCAGCCGGAGGGCGGTAATTCGCCGTCATCGGGCAGTTAGATCGGTCTCAACTGAGTGTAGATATGGGCGAAGTAGTTCTCGCTAACTCCAAGGCCGTAGTAGCAGGTTTTCTGATTCTGAGTTCAGGGGTAGGACTAGCGTTAGGAGGAGTGGTTTTTTTTATCGCGACTCTATAGAAAGGAGTCTTGATCGCAGCCCTGGGAGAAAGTATGACAGAGAAATGCCTGTGAGTCAGAGCCGCTCTAGGGCCTCGAGATCTGTGATATGCCTCGAGTGCAAGAAGCCAGGACATATGAAGCGAGAGTGTTCAAAGTAGAGGCGGTGTGATATTTCTAGATCTCCAAGGGATACCGAGGATGAGACAAGGTTGAAGCGGTGTGTTACAGATTCTGGTGATCGGGTGACTTTCTTACATAAACCAACTGTCAACGCTACCTATGTAATTCCCTCAGTCAGGCCCGGGAGCCAGTCATTAAGCTCCGGGGCATGGAATGTACCTATACAGATAGAAGGCCAGGAGATTCATAATTCAATTGACACAGTAGCTAACATTACGATTATCTCAGGGAAAGTGTATGAGTCGCTCAGACCCAAGCCTACGATTGTAAGAGACACTAATGTAAGACTTGCAGATGAAGGAGCAGGAATGACTGCCCAGTACATAGGCGATCTTAACATAAGAATTGGGGCTTGTGATTTTGTACACCCAGTCTATGTAGGCCCCTTACAGGATGAAATGCTTCTCGAAATAGACTTCATGAGAGCACAGGGTGCAGAGGTATCCTGTGAGGCCGGGACTCTCAAGGTCAGGAGAATTGCCAAGCTCTTTGAGCTTAGTACTGGCGTACCAATGTCCGTAGGGTACGGATCCCGTCGCACACTGCACGTATAATTGAAAGGGAAATGCCAGACTTAATACTGGAGCCAGCCATTATATTTCCGCCTGGTATAGAACCTACAATTCTGCAGGAACCCATGCAAGGTTGTGTGTGTTGAACATGACGGACCGTAGCTATATCATTAAGAAAGGTACAAAGGTGGGGGGGGGGGGCTACCTCTGCTTCGTCCGTTCTAAGTGTTGATCCTTTCATGCGACGCCTGGCGAAAGGGGGGAGAGGACAAAGCCAATATTTGTTTGCATCGAGTGTTTACCTGCTCCGCGAGACAGAAGGGTTTCTTGAGTTGAGTGTTATGTTTTGTTTTATGTGGAAAGGTACTCCAAAGTGATGCAGGGTATTTTTATTGTTTTGTTAAGTTATTTGTTTGTTTTAGCATTGGTAGAGTGTACCAAACTCTTGTATGATCCTTGGGCCGCGGTTGCGGGGGGATTGTTTAGATATCCAATGTGCCGAGATGTCCATTGGGTTCATGTACCCATTAGTTTGTTAAAGTCGTTGAGGCAACATATGTGGATCTTACTTGGTGCTACCCTGGTAATCCTTATCTTTTTTGCAGTGCCGGAGTCTTGGACGCTATGTTAAAAATTTTCACAGTGCCTTCGTCTTGGAATAATGTCCAATGTCTAGATACGAAGTAATGTATGTCATACGGAGTGGTGGATGTCATCGTTGGACCTCTTGGTGGATGTCATCGTTGGACCTCGTAGTGAATGTCATCGTTGGACTTCGTGGCGGATGTCATCGCTGGACTGCGTGCTGAGGGGGTACTATGTGAACTACCTGATGTGTTCGGGAAAGGGTGCGCCGAGACGAGCCGGAGGATGGGCCAGGACGAGCAGGAGGAAGGATCGAGACATTATGTAAAATGTTTTATTTTTTATGTTTTAGGATATAGATATTGTATGTTTATTATAGTTTGTACTATTGTTCGGGCTAGGAAATGGGGAGGAGTGTGGTGGTCCTGGCGATAGCGAGTACGAATTGCCTGGCTACCGCTTGCACTTGCTGACAATCGCCCTTCCAAAGAAACAAGACCTGCTTCATTGCTCTGTGTATTGTACCATCTGTTTACTATTCTATATGTGGCGGTTATTGCCAATAAAGATCATAGTACATTATATAAATAGTGCCTGTTTGGGAGGGTAACAGTTGAAATTGACACCCCGAGGAAACCATTGTCAACCGACAAGCGGAGGTTAACAATGGTTTTCGAGGGGTGTCAATTTCAACTGTTATCTTCCCAAACAGGCACTATTATTTTATTATACTGAATGTCTTTTTCTGCTTTTAGATAGAAATGACTTGAATTCTACGGCGAACCGTACGCGCATAATTTACGCGCATGTAACAATTCGTTGTGTTACCCGTTGCTAAGTGTGTGGCTAACACTGAGGGTAATATAGAACTGATTATTAACTGCCTTTAAACCAATCAGATTTCAGTATTTAACATGAAAGTATAATAAACCTAAAGTGTGTACCCTCTGTGGCATCACCAGCGACCTAAAGTAGCTATGTTATCAATACATGTGGTTGAATACTTTGTGGAAGCCATACAGAACGGTATAAAGTGATTTGAAATTTAAATACATATATCTTCTTATTACATATTAAAAATGTATGTTTCTTTTTAAATTATAACTTCGTTTTTATACTTATTCATGATTGCATTCAGAATATTCCATATTGTAACATAACACCACAATTTTCGTCTGCTTACTGCTTACGTTACATTTTGAGAAACTTACTAACTCAAAGATTGTTTTTTATGTTATGTTTATGACCTGAAAATACCTATCTGAATAATAAGTCTAGCATATCACGTAATTATTTAGCTTTTGTAAATCAGAATTGTTTATGTAAAGAAATGGGGAAGTAATGTCATACAGGACATAATTAACATCAACACAATGCATATTAAAGCCCGTTGAGCACCCCCCCCCCCCCCCTTGACGGTTTTTATGGTTAGGTTTAAGTAATTGTTGTTTAAAGATCAATATGTAAAAAATCAAATAGAAATGAAATGTTGATATGTTGCAAATTCCTTGTCATGCTGTAGGTGATAAGACAGGTACGCTATCAGAGGAATTTCAGCAACGAATGTTAACTAACCAAAGAAACATCGCATGAATTCTTGACTGATTCCCCATATATAAAAGCATTCTTTACAGAAAATACTCACAATCCCTTTGTCAAGTTTTTTTAAACAATTTGAACCAATTTGGACTTGCAAGTATGAAAATTATAACATCCACAGTGCATTTGGTTCAACTTTCAACATAAGTTCACAGACACTTAGAGTTTTAATCAAAGTACCGAAGAACTGACGGTGATATCAGTGATATAAACATTTCTTGAAAATATATGGATCCAAACAATATTGAACTCTCATCTCGTTCAACCAAACGCTCGACTATCGCGTTAATCTCCGACAAGTAAGAGAGACTTTCTGCTTGTCGGAGATTTACGGAGACAGCCGAGCGCCGAGTTGAACGAGACTATATTGAACTCTGGCGTAAGAATACATACAACTACAAAAAATATCTAAATTGTTCGTACAATTTAAAATCTGACTATTTTCAAGGTATTTATAAATATGTTTCCTTGAAAAACAATTTTTTAGCATACATTATTTCGAATTTATCAATTATTCTCAATAACTAATTTTTGTCAGCGGCGATGATTTGTGCTTTGATCCAAACACTGTTTCACTTTCGCTTTGTCAGCGTAACTGCATAGGAGAGTTGATAAAAATCAACTCCCAAAAAACAAGAGTGGAATCAAAAACCAAGATTTAAAATAAAAACAATAACCGCTACAACTCTATCATAAAAAAATCAAACTGAAAAAACAACAAACAACATTTTTAAAGATGTAAGAAATGTTAATTTTGACTTTGACAGAGGCAAGCTTTGATTTCAAATTGTTAGCTTGAGGACAGATGTGTTCCCCAAGCATGAGGATAATTTAAGGATTACATAACATTTGAAGGTCCAATAAATCAAAACTAAGAGTAATATTATGATGATAATTTTTCTAGATATTTGACTTTGCCACAGACTCTTTATTTAGAAGGAAAATCTTTTACATGTACTTTAATGATGTGACTTGATAAAGAAATAATGAAAATATCAGTAACATAATCTTTTTCTCTTATTTTTAGGTCACCTGAGTCACTCAGGTGACCTATTGCAATTGGTCTTCGTCCGTCGTCGTGCGTTGTGCGTTAACAATTTTACAATTTTAACTTTTTCTTGAAAACTACAGGTCAATCGTTACCATTTTTGGTGTGAAGCATCTCTATGGTAAGAAAAATCCAAATTGTGAAATTCATGGCTCTACCATCCCTGGGGTGCCACGGGCGGGGCCAAATATGCAAAAAAAGCCAAATTTTCAAAAATCTTCTTCTCTACTCCCACGCATGTGAGGAAAAAACTGGTTGCATGGTTATGATGTCCATGAAGCCCTCTACCAAAATTGTGAAATTTATGGCCCCTGGGTCAGGGGTTCTGGCTCTAGGGTGGGGCCAATATGGCCATATAGTAAAAATGTTTTAAATCTTGGAAAATCTTCTTCTCTACTACCATATATATTTTTTGAAAACTAGATGCATGATTATGATGTCCATGAAGCCCTCTACTTAAATTGTGAAATTCATGACCCCTAGGTCAAGGGTTCAGGCTCTAGGGTGGGGCCAATATGGCCAAATAGTAAAAATGTATTAAATCTTAGAAAATCTTCTTTTCTACTATTATATATATTTGTTAAAAACTAAATGCATGGTTATAATGTCCATGAATCCCTCAACCTAAAATGTGAAATTCATGACCCCTGGGTCAGGGGTTCAGGCTCTAGGGTGGGGCCAATATGGTCATATAGTAAAAATGTATTAAATCTTAGAAAATCTTCTTCTCTACTCCCATATATACCGGTATTTGTTAAAAACTAAATGCATGATTATGATTTCCATGAGGCCCTCTATCAAAATTGTGAAATTCATGACCCCTGGGTCAGGGGTTCAGGCTCTAGGGTGGTGCCAATAGGACCAAATAGTAAAAATGTTTTAAATCTTAGAAAATCCTCCCTACTCCCATATATATTTTTTGAAAACTAAATGCATGGTTATGATGTCCATGAAGCCCTCTACTTAAATTGTGAAATTCATGACCCCTCGGTCAGGGGTTCAGGCTCTAGGGTCGGGCCAATATGGCCAAATAGTGAAAATGTTTTAAATCTTAGAAAATCTTCTTCTCTACTCCCATATATATTTGTTAAAAACTAAATGCATGGTTATGATGTCCATGAGGCCCTTTACCTAAATTGTGAAATTCATGACCCCTCGGTCAGGTGTTCAGGCTCTAGGGTGGGGCCAATATGGTCAAATAGTGAAAATGTTTTAAATCTTAAAAAATCTTCTTCTCTACTCCCACACATGTGGGCAAAAAACTGAATACATGGTTATGCTATCCCCAATCTCCTTTACCTAAATTGTGAAATTTATGGCCCCTGGGTCAGGGGTTCATGACATGAGGAGGGGGGGGGGGGCAATATAGTGTTAATGCATATAATGTTTAAAAATCTTCTTCTCTATTCTCACACATCTGTATAAAAAAACACTGACTAATAATTATGTTTACCAGGAAGTCCTCTACTGAAATTTAAATTTTCATGTCCCCTCAAAGATGGGTTTTGACTCTGGGGCAGGGCCAAAATGGATGTATAGATGTTAATGCATATAATGTTAAAAAATTATCTTCTTTACTCCCACACACCTGAAAGGAAAACTGAATTCATGATTTTGTAGACCAGATCTTTTAGTTTAGTTTAGTTTCACAGTTCTTTTTGAAATGTGGTCGTCATTACAAATTTATGATTTTTCTACTCCAGTATGAAACCTAATTAATTAGATGCATAGACTCCATGACAAGTTTGTGTATGGGATATATGCTACTCAGGTGACTGTTAAGGCCAATTGGCCTCTTGTTTGTTGATGTGACTAATTTGAACTAATCTGAAAGGGAAAATGGCCACAATTAATGTTAATTATTGATTAAATGCATAAATCATATACATATGCATGTATATGCCGATTTTGTACAGACTAACAAAAATTTATAGATTTTTACCTTCTTTCCGAAGTCAATCATGCGCATAAAAACAATTGTCAGTCATTCACTAGATAATCCAGAACCGACATCACATTTTTAGCACATGTTCATTACAGTGAACTGTTTTAACCCTCTTGCTTTGGTATACTCTGATTTAGACTTTGTTAGTTGTTTAGTTGGTTGGACATATTAGTATATGCAAAATTGTGAATTAAAATGATTATATAACAAAATGACATGAAGTAGTATGTTTCAAGTGTTTTTAAATCCATTTTTGAAGACAATTTTTCCCCTCTTATTAAAATATCATATTTTGTCTAAAACTTGAAGACAAAAATTGTACAAGAACATGAATGGTTACTATTTATTCGTAAAAAACCATTTTTATATCATTATATTGAACACATTTGCATGTTAAAATGTCCATTTTAAGTACAAAAATTTCTACTATTATTCACTAAAAATGAAGGTTTTTCCCAAATTTCTTTATTTTACAGCTTTAGATATATTTAAATGTGTTTAAATATCATAATATTGAAAACATGTGCATGTTAAAATGTCCATTTTAAGTATAAAAAAGGGGAAAATTTCCCCAGTTTTCTACTACTTTTCCCTAAAAACGAAGGATTTCACCCAAATTTCTTCATTTTACAGCTTTAGATTTTTCTAGACTTTTAGTGTATTATTGTCTAGGTATTGCACTTTCAATAAATCCTTTAAAAAATGCTGTTGCAATTTTATCAAGATTTGGCAAATTTTAGAGTAGATTGACTTGACATGTCCGCGTGTGTGTTTGAGTGTGTGCGGATTTATGAGTAAATAAAAATAAAATATTCACAAAAGGAAATATGAAGAAAACATTACACTTTAGTCGATACTGGTGCAGTGCCAGTGTCATATAAGAATGTGATACTGATAAACCGAGCCCTTTGCAAAATCTTCATTCAAGAATATTGCGTATATTTACTCTGAAACTGCAAGGTCTGAACACGTTTGCTGATACACTGATTTGAAAAAGGGATTCAATGCCAACTTACTACGATGGTCACAGTTGGTGAGTTTTCTTTAGCATGCTGCAGATGTGGAGACCCGAGAGATTGGGGTGGGTCATTCTGCCCGTAAGGATGAGTGTCTGAAAAAAATAATTTCTTCGTTGTCACGAAAGACATGCATATTTTAACTTGATTCAAAGCATCGTATTACGTTAAGTTAACGTGATCACGTTGATCAAACAAAATAAAATCAGAATTCATTTTTGTCCCTCTGTTAAAAAAAGAGGCCTACAGGCATTGATTGTCACCTGTAAGTACCGTAGCCCTAAGATTAACATGTCATTGTCTCATGATTGCATTTTAAGCTTCATTTTGAAGTGAAAATATTTGAACCAAATATTTATTTTTCCCCACATATGTGAAACCAAAGAAGATTTTTGAACTTTTGGCATTTTTTTTCACATTTGGCTACTCCTATGAGGCCCCGAAGCGGTAAGGTCACGAATTTCACAATTTAGTTTCTTCTAATCATAGAAATACTTTACACCAAAAAATGGTAAAAATTGGCAATGAAGTTTGCAAGAAGTTAAACATGTAGAATTGTTAACGCACGACGGAAGACGCATGTAAGAATGTATTTAATCTTTAAAAGACACGCTGAATCAAAATAGTCTTTTTATAGAACTTACATAGAAACTATAGTTGTACTTTTTGATTATAACAACGGAAATAAGAAAAAATATACAAAATTCGATCATAAGGGAGGTTTCAAGCATTATAAGTCTGCACATATAAGTTTTTCAAGTAGTTAAAACTCATCCGTAATTCAGCATGTAAACAATTCGATTTTTTAAACATTGAGTGTCACGTGATTGAGATTGCTACATGTATCTAAAAATAGTTACAGTGGAATTGAAGCACTGAAAACAACCCTGAAATCTTCAGTTATTTAATGTCTATAGTTAGAAATCTGCATTCTTAGAGATTGCATCTTAATGAATGTTCAAAAAATGTTAGTTCTTGATGACACTGGATTTCCCTGTTAGGCCATTTGCTCATGACATATGCCATGCTGCAGTATTTACAATCCTTCGCGCTTGCGTGACTATTAAGCGGAAGGGAAACTCAATATTTTTGTATTGGTCCCACGAATAATTCATTTTTTCGTTTTAATTTGATTTATTTAAGAAATAAAGTACGAGTTTTCGTGAATGTTGCAGAATAACCTCTGAGGTCGAGAAATGTTGCTTTGAAATATAAAAGCCGAGGCGTTAGCCGAGGCTTTTATATTTAAAACAACATTTCGAGACTGAGGAGGTTATCCTGCAACATTCACGATAACAAGAACTTAATTTCTATTCTACTTACAGCCCAGTATTTCTACAGATCGTTTCTCCTATAGAGAGATGATCAAGTCATTTTGAAAGGTGTTTCGTGTAACCCCAACGGTTTTGTAAGTAATGTTTTCATGTGTATCTATCAAAGGAAACACTTGCAGACGATACAATTTTTTTTTTATTTTAAATACTCTTCACTTATTTATAAAATATCTTTGAGTCATATTCCTAATATTTTAAGGGCAATTTAATACGATTATTACTACTACACGTTATATATTTTATGTAAAAACACGCAGTGAAAATGTGCTTCCCTAGCACATTTTCACTGCGTGTTTTTACATAAAATATATAACGTGCGGTCCTCGGAACAGCCGCATTGATCTGTTAAAAATAAACATTTGAGGCAATATACATCGTTTTGACTGGAACTAACACGTGAAATTGACATGGTTTTAAAACTTTTAACGAGACAAATAGGTATTTCTGATCTGATAATTTACTGATGACGTTCATGGTATATTTGAGAATAATGTCCGCGGCATCTCTTTGACCTCGGCAATAACTGTAGTGGAATTACTTTTGAATACTGCATATTTTACAAAAAAGTTCGTCTTTTCGTGTGATTTATAAAATATGCGGAAATCGTGTAAACATTCGATATTTGGTAAATCGTGGGTTTATGCACACGTGCGTCACCATGTTTCTTTAAAAATCTTCTCTAGTCCCATATTGGAGAAGAATTAAATGCATGGTTATGATGTCATTAAAGTCCTCTACCTAAATTTGTTTAATTCATGGTCCATGGGAGAGAGGTTCGGGCCCTTGGTTGCGGCAATTATGGCTACGTAGTAAAATGTATTGATTTAATAATATTTTCGTATTGATTTAATAATATTTTATTCTGTACTATCACAGTCGTGGGAGATGAAGTCATGGATTGTTGTTATGTTCATAATTTTATGATGTTTAATCGTGAAATTCACAGCCCAGACCATGGGACAAAAGGAGATACTTTTTTTTGGGGGGGGGGGGGATTATAAATATGGCCATATAATGAAAATGTATTTTTACTCAGGTATTTTGCTGTTGGTCAGCAATTTACAATTTTAACTTCAACTTTAAAACTATATGGTAAATTGTCATTTGGCAATATTGAATTAAATATGTGTTCTATTTTGGAAATCGACTTTAATATCCTGTGCATTGTATACTTGTAGAAATAAGCAGTATGCATTTTGTGTGTATTATAAATATAACTGATAGACAATTAAACGCCTGCAGGTCTCTTGATACCAAGTTTACAATGCATGATCCCTGGAGCTAATACATAATCCGATATTTCTCCGACCCTTGAACCCCCTATCCCTATTTTCACGAATGTATAAAATATTTTAAGGTGGGATAACAGTCAAAGCGCGTCATTTTTGAGCTCAGTAAATTGCAACTTTCTAACATGTTTGTAACTGTAGCTCCCAGATCATCCATCGGAATTTTTTCATATCGGGAGCAGCAGACCAATCTGACATTTGAGACAATATATATTAACCCCTACGCCTTTATAAAACATTGAATCTTATATCAGAAAATTATGTTACTTAACTTTGCTAAATATTAAATTTTACTGCTCTTGATTATTTAAAGTGTTTTAGGTCAAAGTAATTCGCCATTATTGCTCAGGTGAGTTATGTGGCCATGGGCCTCTTGTTTTGAAGATGTACTTATTTATCAATAAATGAATTAGTATACAAAACAGAACGTCAATTTCAAGATTTTACTGTCTATGCAGAGAGAGAGAGAGAGAGAGAGAGAGTTTTAGTTTTCATTCTGAATTAATTAATAAAATGATTTATACATACGAGCATGTTGTTCCATATCGAAATTATTGGGTTTTGAGATTAAGGCCATGTCACGAATAAATATAAAGATAACATAATTTTTCCTGTATTTATTCTTGGAATGGAAGTATTTATTCTTTATGTTTACATAGAATAAAATCTGTAATCTTACAGGTGATGTTCTATTTCGATATCTTTCTCGGCCAATTTTTAGATAACTGTTCCGATAAAAAAAATTACAATATTCTGTTTAATTTAGTACAAAAGGTGTACATTTAGACTAAAAAATCAAAGGGCAAGAAATATTATTAGCTTTTTTCTGGTATACCTAATGTCTCAACAATAACAAAGGCAAGCCGTATTGCTCAATCCATTTGATTTAACAATTAAACACGTATATAAAATATAAAATTATAAGGGTCAAATTCTACCCTAGATCCTTGACGGACTTGCAAAGAGCTCTCAAGATAATATAAACCCGAAAGTAGATAGTCCCTTTAATCAATTAAAACCATCTTTTTCTTCTGTGAGTTTTGTATTAAAAAATGACAATAACAAACTGTCAACCATCTCAAAAATCCATAAAACGAAATACAAATTCAAAGTAGAGCAACACGGACTTCTAAAAATATAGAATAGAGGTAGAATTAGGTGCCATGGAGGAGTGAACATCCTCTACTGACCGGTCACACCCGCCGTGTGCTCTTTGTCGTAATCGGGGAAAAACGAAAAACTCTGTAGACAATTAGGTGATTAATTATGGTCAAACAATTAGTATTGAAAACGTCAGTCAGCATGCTACCCAGTTGAAGATTGTATTTGCTGACAATGTCGTTGTATCGGCCATAGCACTTACAAAATGATGACTTCAAACGAGGCTGTTGATAGTCCTGTTTAATCAACTTGTTTGTCAGTAGCTTGCCTCGCCTTAGAAACTGTTCATACGAAGAGCATGCCCTTGTGTATCGAGTTAACTGAGAGACAAAACCACCATATGCAGGTGATGAAGGTATATTGCTACGTAAGTAAGGAAAGTTGACTAAAGAAAAAATGAAGTCATCGCGTTTATCATAAAGTTTTGTTGTTAGGTTACCATCAATGTCCATTTCCAGTAAAATATCCAAGTGTGAAACAGATGACGCAAACTAAGTGGTATCTTTTATTTTAAGTTCACTGGGATATATCAAGTCGACATAAGTATGGAAATAACAATTGTTAATTGATAATACGTCGTCAATATACCTGAATGTTGAGTTGAAGGCCACAGCGAGTGATTTTTGGGAGTTGATTTTAATCAACTCTCCTATGCACTTACTCGAGCAAACCGAAAGTGAAACAGTGTTTGGACCTAAGCACAAATCAATACCGCTGACAACACTTAGTTCTTCAAAATAATCGATAAATTCGATGCAATGTATTCTGAAACATTGTTTTTCAGGAAAACTTATTTAAACCTTGTGAAATTTTAAATGGCACAAACAGTTTAGATATTTTTGAAGTCGTATGTATTCCTCTGCTAGAGTTCAATGTAGTCTCGTTCAACCAGACGCTCGGCTAGCTATCTCCGTTAATATCCGACAAAACATAGAGTCTCTCTTGCTTGTCGAAGATAAACGGAGACAGCCGAGCATTTGGGTGAACAAGACTAAAGTTCAATCCTGTCTGAGTCCATACCATTTCTCAGAAATATTTCGATTACTGATACTACTTGCTATGCAAAATCACATATCATTGATTTTAAAATAAATGATAATCGATAAAATTAACTCCCGTCAGTACTTCAGTACTTTGATTTTTTCACGCACAAGTTTTTGAGTTTTTGAATAAATTCTGTTTCACAAGTAGGTCTGCTAACAATGGGGCACAATTTGTACCGATGGGAATTCCAACAAATTGTTGGAAGACTTGATTTCCAAAAACTACATAGATAATCAGAATGGTTTTCAACAAAATAATTTTTTTAGATTTCTAATGACAAGGTAAGCATTTTTACGACTTCTATTTTTATTTAAGAAATAACTGTCGATGATATCAAAAAGCCTAGATTTTCATTTTTCCTGGGGAATGGTTGTATAAAGCGTTGAAAAACCGTAAGTTGTGATGCTATTGATTTTGGTAAGATTTTGTGACCTCAAAATTTCCAAATATTCTTTAGATTTTTTAGTATCCACATCTGATTCACATCACTTTTGGAGTATATTGTTGTACAGCACTTTTGAAGTTTCTCCTTCATTACTGTAAGAATTTTAGTAAGAAGTAAAGAGAGAGGTTTGGCAGAACATCTACTGGAACCTGCTATATATCTCTGTTTGTAAGGACTTTTGTGAAGCTTTGGAATCCAGTACAAATAAGGTAAATCAAATTTATTTTGTTTATTGGGGATATTAAAGATATCCATAACCGATTTATGATTTTGAAGTATTTCCTGCTTAGAAAGACTGCTATGGATGTAAGTAGGATTACCATGTGTAGAATCTAAACCTAGTTCTGTGTAAATGCAATTAATATAATGTGCCTTACAAACAAACACAATGTTGTTACTTGCCTTATAAGCAGGGACCAGTACATACTGATCGTGCAATCTATATCTAGTTCTTTTCTCTTTTCTGCTTATTGAAAACAGAAGGATATTTGGTTTTCATTTGACCTCTCAGTCGTTTAATACGAGATTTTAATATACATCTGATGCTTTTAACCCACTCTGACAAGGTATCAAGGTCTTCTTTGTCAGATTTTGACTATCGCTTAGCGTAATCTTCAACAGAATTCATGATATGTATAAAATTACGACGCCATGTGAAGGATCTAGGCAGCCTAAATTTTGGTCCTTTCATAATAAGTGATCTTGGGTCTTCATTGTTAACTAAATTAACATCACCAGTAATGACGTGTCCGGCAGGACTATAGTTGTAGGGTGAAAAAGAACAGGAACACGTTGGAGGATTATCTTTCAAATGTTCGATATTAAGGTCTTGTAGAGTTTGTTTGTAACTGAGGAGTTTGGAAGCATTGTTGAAGTATAGTTGTAGGAAATACAAGGGGTTGACTTTATTTTAAAATATGGCGGAATGAGGACTGAACTTTTTTGTGATTAAGATATTGCTTATATTAACGGCATCGATTCCCATGTTGGCATACTGCAGTTTGAAAAATAACGTGGTGCATGAGCAGTATTTTCTGTTTGTGTTGGTATAAAAAGCTGATGATAAGCAATATCCTTAATCAGGGATCAGAGTCTGTATTCCGGTGAAGAAAAATCAAAAAGCGGCTTTTCCTTGACTTTTTCAAGAAGATTGTTTAACTCTTTCAAAAGGACACAGTAAAGTTTGATGCGAATGTAATGGAGACCCAATTATTTATTTACATAAGGGAATAATGAATCAAAAGGAACATGGTGTATAATTGGTTTGTTATAAGACCGCTGTCCATGACTACGCCTACAGTTCAAATTTTTCCACGTTTTGGCATTAAAACTTTTCCCAGTTATATTGCTTGTAAAGGTTTTTACAATTTTTGGCAGATTATTTAGAAATAGAACAGATAAGATCAGAATCCGCAAAAATATCTGTGAGAGAAACATGGCATTGTTTTAATACATTGAAGGAGCTGTTGTTTTTATACCAAAACTGGGAATCTGGTGACTGAACATATGACATATTTTTAATATCTCTAAGGACAATCCGAGGGACACCAAGTGAACTCCTAGAGTCTGTGTCTCTAATAAACTCTGAGGAGTGACGCCTTGTTATACTTAGCGACGCGTCTGCCAGTATGGTAGTGTTATATGTCGTACTGCTCATTAAAAAGAGGAAGTACCGAACGACAAGGGGTGTATTTCTTTCGTCTGTCCGGAACGCATCCCGAACGTCCTATTCGCACTGTACCAATGAAATGCACGAGGATATTCCGGGTAAACATCATGGCGGACAATACATTGATTTTATTTCTCGTCGCTGAACTGGATGATGACGATGAGAATTATCAAAACACCTACGATGCTGAATCAATTACCGCAATAGTTGCTTCATCAACGTAAGTGCATGACTCTTTAATAAATGCGCGTTGCTTAACTATAAAGCGAGTTTTTGTTTGGTGATGTAATTTCGAGGGGGGGGGGTTACTGTCTCCTTTCGAAAAGGGGGCGAAAGTTGGTTGAGCCCCCCCCCCCCATCCATTTTTGCATTCTTCAAAAATGATAATAAATTAACCGAAACTGAAAATAAATGATTATTTTTACTCAACTAAAACACGTATAGTAGGTTAGAAAGTGAATGTACAAAACAACAACTATACTCAAATTTTATATTTTAGAACCTAGCAACTACTTGAAAAAATAATAACATTTTTACCTCTAGTTTACCATTTCTTTCAGTGCCTGCCAGGAGAAAATTAAGATAAGTGGATACGTGGATGAAGTAGTACCTCAGTACCTTTTGGATGATTTTAAACGTTTCTTTAGAGTGACAAGAACAACCTTTGAAACTATTTGTGAAAATATTCAGATGTATCAAGTGCTTCTTCCAAATTGGACAGGAGGCAGAGAGCAAATACCTATTTTCGAGCAACTTCTAATCGTATTATGGTACGTTGCAAGCCAAGAAACACTGAACCGTATTGCCGACAGATTTGATATTGCTGAAGTTTCTGTGGTACGATGTAGAAATCGTGTTTTTCATGTTTTCTTTACTTACTTAAAAACAAAGTTCATTACCTGGCCCCAAGGAGTTCACAGGCAAGAAGTTTTAGATGGTTTTGAAAGAAAAGCTAACTTCCCAGGTGTGTTAGGTGCTATTGACGGTACACATATAAAAATAAAAGCACCAAAGCAACACCCAGAGACATATCTCAATCGAAAAGGGTACCACTCTGTGATTTTGCAGGCAGTATGTAGGGAAGGTATGCAGTTCACACATGTTGTTGCAGGTAGCGTTGGCAGTTGTCATGATGCAAGGGTGCTGAGAACATCTGATCTCTGGGAAAATGGACCCGCGAGGTGTGGTGATGCTCACATTATAGTGGATGCTGCATATCCTCTCAGGAATTGGCTGTTGACCCCTTACAGAGATAATGGACATTTAACCCCAACTCAACGCCACTATAATACATGCCTGTCAACTACCCGAGTAACAGTTGAGCGTGCATTTGGTGTGTACAAAGGTAGATTTCGAAGATTACAATATGTAGACACTCACAAAGTTGAAACTGCTGTTGACTTAATTATTGTTTGCTGCATTCTACACAATATTTGTATTCTGAACGAAGATGAAATGATAGACTACTTCGAAGATGATAATGCGGTAAATCATAATCCTCTGCCGAGAAATCAGGCAGGTGGAAATGCTGAAGCAAATGCCAAACGCGATAATATTGCAAACAGTCTTTGAACTTAAGAAGTGTTTGAACCTTTTTACAGATTTCTTTCTTGCCTGGGCGTGTCATGTAATTGCAAAATAATGTACTTTTAAATTACAAAGACATAATTTTGTAACATTTATGTGTTGTTTGGAAAAACTCATTAAAGCATCATTAATCCATGCCGATTTAAACTCTTAATATGATTACTGTATACAAGGAAATTTTTGCTCACAGTTGATGGGTGAATTGTAAAAGGGTCAAATTAAAAAAGATTATAAACTTTATATAGTGAAAATTGACTTTATGCATATTTGAAACTGATAAAACATGCTTTAGTAATATTGGGTGAAAAAAAGATGGGCAAAAATAATCCTGTATATAATAATGACATGTACGATCTAGTCTAAAGATGAGATTATTGATTTTTTTTAATAACACTTGAGCATGAAAACGAAGACTAAGTTAATTAACTTTAAATCAAAATGAAAATTTTCCACAAAAAACAATGTATTGTATATGTACCATAGTTTTTATTAAACAAAAGTATCAGTAAGAAATTGAGTATTTTCTCTGATATAACAAAAAACAATATCTATCTAAAGAAGACATCGAGTATTTTCTCCAAGATATCACAAAAACAATATATATTTTTAACAATCATAAAAATAAGGAATCGAGTATTTTCTCTCATATAACAAAAAACATTATGCGTAAAGAATGTAAAAATGGAACTCAGATGCATCATAAAAATCATCAACAGAACAATCAAATCTGCCAGAAAAAGTACAAGGACAATTTTGACTAGTTAAAAATAGCATTTGGAACAACTGAACTACAAGTAAAGTACACAAGAATGTTTTCAAATTGGCCTTGTCGCATTGTAAAAAACAAAACAATAATGCAATTACTGAATACACTCTAAATTCACATTTTAAAATTAGAGTTCTGGAAAATCTTCCTTTTTTAAAATGTTTTACCAGATAGACACATACAAAAATAATGAACTGTGAATTTAAATAGAGAACATATTTTGTTTAAACTATTGTACATTTACACATATTAAATGTAACTCCAGTTAACATGTCCTTGTATTCATGGCTTGTTCAGTTTTAAAACCTGTTGTATTTCAGACCTGCATACTGGACAAGATTTTAGTTTACTGGCACAACTTCTACATGCCAACATGTGGCCACACTCAACAAATGCACATTCAATTTTATTTTCATCTTCCATGCATATCTTGCAAACATCAGTATCTGTAAAACATAAATTTGCAATAATACATGTGACATACAAAATTTGAAACCAAACCAAAATGCAATTGCTATTGATACAAACAAGAAAAATATAATTATGGAAGTATTACAGAAAAGTATAGATTTTAATGCAAATAATCGTCAGTTGAAACAAAAAAAAATTTTTTTTTTGGGGGGGGGGGGGGTGTTGTTTCAAGATTCTATTTATCACATTTGGCATCCCATTTTTACATACCACTATATACAGACTGAGAGTTACTTGTAATCGTGTGTTCTGTTAAAAAAAATTGAGCAAATATGAAGGGAAAAAAATCACAACCGACAAATCAGCATTGGATAGGTACACTCTATAAGGCCAGTATTCTATGTTTTGAACAATTAAACCCTTCTACTTTTTTGCATCATTGGCTCCTTTTTTAAGCAACTCAAGGAAACCGCCAAAGATTTCCATGCGTTCATTGTGCATTTTCTCCTTTCTTTGACACTCGTCATCATACCTTTTCTGTTGGGTGTCCATGAAATTTTTAAGGACTTCAACAACTTCATTTGACCTTTTTCTCTTTGGTTTTGGCTCATATTCAATAGATTCCTTTTTAGCTCACCTGAGCCAAAGGCTCAAGTGAGCTTTTCTGATCACAATTTGTCCGTTGTCTGTCGTTGTCGTCGTTGTCGTTGTCGTTGTTGTCGTTGTTAACTTTTCACATTTTCATCTTCTTCTCAAGAACCACATGGCCAATTTCAACCAAACTTACCATAAAGTATCCTTAGGTGAAGGGGATTCAGGTTTGTTCAAATGAAGAGCCATGCCCTCTTTCAAGGGGAGATAATTAGGAATTAGTGAAAAAGTAATGGTGTATTTTAAAAATCTTCTTCTCAAGAACCACTTAGCCAGGAAAGATGAAACTCATAGTGAAGTATCCTCATGTGGTGTAGATTCAAGTTTGTTCAAATCATGACCCCTGGGGCAAGGGTGGGGCTGTAATGGATGAGTAAATTTTACATAAGAATACACCAGAAAACCTTTAAACTTTAAAAATCTTCTCCAGATCCCATAAACAACAGAGCTGTGATTAGTTACATTTATATGCAAGGAACTTTATGTAGTGCGCATTCAATTTTGTCTGGTTTGTGGCCGTACGAAATGATATCAACAGATTAGGTTTACCTTTGTTATTTTTTTTTTCGATCGGGCGCGGTGTACCAAATAAATGAAAACGAGGCTAACCCTGATGTGGACGGTGAAGAAGTAACTGTAGTTTTGTGTTTACACGGATCTTAAACAAAAGTATTCATCGCTATTGTTGTTTTCATTCTGTAAGGTTTGAATAGTTAAGGATTTAGCTAAATAATTACAACCTTGCGTATATTTGTTAATGCAGCATTAATTTGTTATTATGCAGTGTGTAGGCGCGATCATACTGTGCAGTTGAAGTCTCTCGGAGAAAAGTCACACGGAGAAAAACAAGTCCATTTAGATACTGCTATATTTTTTAAGTGTTAAAGAAGATTGAGAAGATGATCTATTTTTAAAATATACTTAGTATAAGGAAGCGTAATAGTTTGTCATCGCACAATATAAAAATAGACGAATTTTACATGCCGAAGAGTTATCTCCCGTTGTCAGCGTAACGCTCCTTTTCCCACTGTCTCTGTCCTTTGTAAGTTACTTGATAATATTTTTAATCTTCAAACGTTATCGGACAATTTCGATCTGTACCTGTATTGCCAGAGTATGGGGTAATATGTAAATTATGAACATATTCTCATACAGATTTAATTACTAAGATACTGACCTATAAAGTTGGTAAGGTTATAGAGGGAAAACAGTGCCTTACGCCAGTTGACCCTGGATAGTCGCCACAAAGGGAAAAAACTTTTGTAAATATGAAAGTCGTCTACAGGGACAACTCTTGCATATAGGTACACCTGTCATCAGAACATGTTTATAAAGCATAACTTATTGTTAGTAAAAGTAGCAGTACAAAGTATTTACTGAAGTTTGCAGAAAGGAAACTATATAAATTGTGATTTTGTGTCAATCGCGGAGATGAGGAATATCGCCTACACAGGTTTCTGACAATTGGCTAAAATAAAGCTTAGTAGTGTGTGTAAAATGATAAAAAAAAAAGGACAAAAGTAGAATAAAAAGACTATAGATTTACATGCAGTTTATTATTAAAATATTGTGTTATGGGCATTTTTTTATTTAAAAATAAATTAATAGGAAGGTGTTATTTTCATGCCATATGATTTTACCATTCTGCATTTTATATTGCACTTGTTCTTTGTTTTATATTGTACTTATTTTTTACATGTAAAGTACTTTAGGGTAATTACATAATTAGATAAGGTGCTATATAAAACTAGAATAATAATAATGTGGTTTATATAATTAGCAGTCTGATTTAAGTTCTAGTGATGGGAAATCAGAAAAAATTAGAATCAATTATATCAGTAATATTCGGCTGGGCATAATTGATTAGTAATGAATTATAATCGAAATTTTTAATTCAAATAAAATAAACACAGAAAAGTTAAACTTATTCATAAATGTTTATTAATTTTTCTTTTAGTAATTGAAAGTTGGAAATAATATTTAGTTAACTTTAAACTTAAACAATATATCATGATCAGATATATTGAAACAGAATGGGAATTAATATTTTTAAAAAATTGCATTCAATGGGTATAGTACTGATATTAGTCCCATCTTTCATTAGAATAACTACATGTATTTATTTCTTGGAATTACAAGGTTTAAAAGTAGTTATGGTATCCAGAAATATTAAGACTTGTATTTTTCATTAATATGTTTTATGGTGTGACCATTTGGGCGAGTGCAGTTGTACCTTAAAAAATACACCTGAAATGTTGATCTGCCACTTCAAACGTAAGTTGCATGAGACATCTAGATTATTATGTCACATGAGAGATCGTCAGGGTTAACGTAAACAGCGGAGCGTCTAGTTGAAACTAATAGACCTAGTGCAATTTTTGTCGAAAGACATTGCAGAGTTATTTTTTGTTTCTTTTTAAGATTTCTACATACTGAAAGACAGTGAAAGTCTTTTATGCCTTATGTTATTATTTATTGGCGCAAAGGGTATTGGGTAGCAAAGGAATTCTGGGAAGCTGTCGCAACAAAATTTGCTTGACAAATGTACAGATTTCATTCCAAATTCCTCTGTTCTTACACGTTAGTCTATTAAGCTTGCTTTGAGACCTTTGCTGCGCACGCTATAATTACAATAACAGATTGTCTAGACTAAAAATGTTTTCTTTTGTATAGTAAAACCTGGCACTGGCTTGCAGTATAGTCCCATTTCCTGTTATTAGTCTGACCCCATATTCAATCCTGGCGGTATAAAATTTAATTGAAAATTTAGTGTTCATTCAGGGCCTTGATATGTTTCAACCATTCTTAACCTAGAAGAGGTGATCATTTTTGACAGAGTAAAAGTATTCATAAAATGGTTTTCTTAGCATTTAACAAGTTCCTTATATTTTTCTTAGCTTTAATTGTGACCCATATGGGACCTAGTTTCTTTGTTGAACTTTGTCTAATTGCTAGCGCTCTCAAGGAGTTAATATTGAGCTTATTTATCTAACTTTAACTGTATGGTGTGTGGCATTTCTCCCAGGAAAAATGTTCAAAGACAACACAGTATCAGTGAAAAGAAATCACTGTTAATTACTTCAATAGAGAGAATACATGTGAATAACAGGTTCAGTCAATTTATCATGGCCTTTTAAAATGTTAAGAATACTTGAATTAGTTACAAATTGAGTAATATATTGCAAATTTCTATTTTTTAGGGTTTAGATCTAAGGACAAATCACTCTAACTGCAGGAAAATAGCTTAGAATCAGAACTCTTTAGTGTGCAGTGTAGAGAGCGTTCTTAATCTTTTATTTAAAAGAAATTTCAAGGTATTAAATGCTACCAAAATATAACACATGTTAGAGGAATATTTAGAGGAAATGGCAGAATTAAAAGGTTTTGACCAAAATAGCCAAATTTTAAGAATACTGACTTTGTAATTTCTCATACGAGTTATGAAAAAATAAAGATGCATGTGGTGGCATAACATAGAAAAACTTAAAATGGCTTAAAGGGCTGCTTTTATAATTTTGACTGCAGGTTAAGCACAATACCAATGTACACACAGTCCTTTATAAACATGATAAAAAAAATCTATAAAATTTTATGAAATACCACAGTGGTTAGATATGTAATTTGGATTATTGCACAAAAGCTATGCCAGTAAATGTCGTATACATTTATACGGTACATATAATTTCTGGAAATGTGTGACACATGTTCAAGGTAAGTCTTGTGTGAAAATGATATACAAATTGCATGTAACTTGCGTCTTTCTTAAAATGATTGATTGTATGTTATTTAACAACCCTCTGAATTTCTCGCTCATATGAAACACCAGTACTTGCAGGTGGAGATCTACAAATTTTGTCCTATACTCGGCACTCAGGGCCATTGAGCAGTGAGGGACCTTTTTTATGCCAGCACTTTCAGAGACACAGGACCTCTGTTGTTATGGTCTTGTCTAAAGGACCAGTCTCCACATCCCACAGTGGGATTCGAATCTGCGAACTAAGGATAAACTCCTTAGTTTGTGTCTCTAGAGCAGACGCTCTGTACCACACAAGTGACCTCTTTAAATGAATGTTGTCATATGTGTTGCCTGTAATTTTGAATTTACTTTCAGGGTTTAATTTTTTTCAACTTTCTGCTTTCCTAAATTTGATTTGTGCTACAAACTTAAAATAAGTATATATTTTTAATAGTATCTGCATTGTAGTTCCCAACAACTGCTCTCTAATCTGAAAGTGTCAGTGATGACAGCATTATTATTTTTAGAAAGTGTGTTAGTATCAAGTGAAAGCTATGCTGATCCTTATTATTTAGTATAGATTATGACATTGTTATATTTTTTGTAGATCACAGAATGCCTAGGAAGAAGAGCTGGAAGAAAGCTGCTGCAAAAAAGAACCCATGTAAGGCAGATGTGGGTGACAAGTACCCCACAGATGTTGGCCACGTCCAACTGTCTGTGCCTCTGGGTGTAGGCCACGTCCTAACACCTATGACATCTGTACCGGCAGGGATGGTCTCTACCACCCCTGTGACAGTGGTCTCTGCGGCTCTCCCTGAGACCACTATGCCTCAAACTATGCCTCAAATGTTGCCTCTGGCTCAAACTATGCCTCAAATGTTGCCTCTGGCTCAAAAGTTGCCTCAAATGATTACTCAGAATTCCTCTCAGTTGCTTACTCAGAATATCTCTCAGATTACAACTCAGAATATTACTCCGTTTGTAATGAACAATATACCAAATGAAACAACACATGCACTGCAAGGTAATTGTATGCATCAGAATTCAGATAATGTGGTGTTTGGGTCTTTCCATCAGGGAAGCATGAGGTTTTCATCATTTTCAAGAGGTAATCAGTGTACATGCAATTCACTTATGATGTTGGCAAATTCATATGAACATTTTTCATTTACTAGTTCCTTTTTAGATCAGACTCTGCTCAAGGGAGATAATTTGTACAACACGGTTGTGAAGAATCTTCAGAGTGCTGGAAAACTTAAAAGTAGATTACTGATGTTTGATGAATTACCAATTCATATTGATTCTGGTGAAAATCACCATATGGTTGATAAGTTTGATACATTGTTTGGCTTATTAGTTACAGATGATAAGAGAAATCAAATTCAAACTCTACATGAATGTCTGCAACAAGCATTGGGATTATCTAGGTACGTATTAATAATGATTGGCTCAATATGTTCAGCACTGTACAAAGATTCAGACAATGATTTTTATTTTTTTGACTCACATTCTCATGGGGAAAATGGTTTGTCTCAATGTGATGGAAAGTCTCTGATGAGACACAGTTGCTGCTTAGATGATTTATTAGGATTTCTGTATGCAATGTATGAAAGTATGCACATTGAATTTGCAACTGAATTTGAAGTGATGCCTGTCGCTTTCCGTACACTTATTCATAGCTTCCCTAGTAATAATCAAAGTACACATCAATATTATAGATTAGATCAGTTAACAACAACTGCTCTCACAAACAAACAATCTGATGGCACCAATACTGGTCACTTAAAAACAACAGCAATAAAGAAAGATAAAAAGGATTACATGAGACAATATATGAGAAACAAGAGACAAGATCCAGAGATTAAAAGCAAGGAAAGGGACAGTATGAGAAACAAGAGACAGGATCCCGAGTTTAAAGTCAAGGAAAGGGACAATAAAAGAAGCAAGAGACAAGATCCAGAGTTTAAAGACAACGAAAGAGACCGTATGAGAAACAAACGACAAGATGCAGAGTTTAAAGGAAAAGAGAGGAACAGTATGAGAAACAAGAGACAAGATCCAGAGTTTAAAGTCAAGGAAAGGTACAATAAAAGAAGCAAGAGACAAGATCCAGAGTTTAAAGACAACGAAAGAGACCATATGAGAAACAAACGACAACATGCAGAGTTTAAAGTAAAGGAAAGGGACAGTAAAAGAAGCAAGAGACAGGATCCAGAGTTTAAAGACAATGAAAGAGACCGTATGAGAAACAAACGACAAAATGCAGAGTTTAAAGGAAAAGAGAGGAACAGTATGAGAAACAAGAGACAGGATCCCGAGTTTAAAGTCAAGGAAAGGTACAATAAAAGAAGCAAGAGACAAAATCCAGAGTTTAAAGACAATGAAAGAGACCGTATGAGAAACAAACGACAAAATACAGAGTTTAAAGACAAGGAAAGGGACAGTAAGAGAATTAAAAGGCAAGAAGAAGAATATAGGCATGATGAGCAAATAAGAGATTTAAAGAAGAAAAAAGAAATGAGACAAAGTTCTAACCAGTTAGAAAAAGAGAGATTGAAGATGAAAGAAAAGAGAAAAAATGAACACTATAGATCATCAGAAAATATTGCTGCAAAGCAATCAAAAGCACACTCACGGGGGAATTTGGACTATATTGAAACTGAAAAACAAAGATACAGAAAAAGTAAATTTGGAGTTGATGCAATTGAGTGTGTTGAGAATTTTCACAACAATGTAAGATTGGGTCCTGTGTTTGTATGCACATGTTGCCAACAGACATGGTTTCATGAAAGTGTTTCAAATGTAGATAATATTTTGTTGGATGCTGAAATCAAAAGGAAGTATTTTACTAATACAAAGTCTGTAAACGAGCAGGAATGGATATGCAACACATGCAATTCAAGTTTAAAAGAAAGTCGAACTCCAAAACTCTCTATTGCAAATGGAATGATATGGAATCAAAAACCAAGTGAATTGAATCTGTTACCATTGGAAGAAAGACTTGTATCCTTAAGAATTCCCTTCATGCAGATAAGAGAATTACCAAGAGGAGGACAATATTCTGTAAAAGGAAATGTTGTAAATGTGCCAGTTGACATTCAACCAACAATCAATAGTCTTCCCAGGAGACTTGATGAAAATATTACAATACCTGTGAAGTTAAAAAGAAAACTATCTTTTCAGCACTCTTATTGTCATGAAAATATCCGACCTACAAAGGTTCTGATTGCTTTACATTGGTTAATGAAAAACAGTGAATATTATAAGAATTCAAACATAAACATAGATGACAACTGGTTCCATGAGGTCACCAATTCTGCAAGCGAATTAATGAGACAGTTTATAGAGGGTCACACCAATGAAGATTCAGCAATGCATGACCAATCAGATGGATCAGACTCTGATGAATTCTGTGAAGTTGATAGTGGTAAGGATGGAAATCGTGATACTCTATTAGACAGTGACTCGTTTGACATGAATCAGATCTTCACGTTTGCTCCAGGAGAAGGACAGCGTCCAATCAGTTTGTATCAAGATCAAATGGCCGAGTATTTGTCATTTCCAACAATATTTTGTGGTGAAGGAAGAGTAGAAAACGATCAGCGTCAAGTACCTGTTTCATATGCTGATATTGCCAAGTGGGAATTACGAAGTGCTGATAGACGTGCTGCACAGTCGGTACCAAATTTGTTTTTCAAATTGAAAAAGATTCAACTAAAACAGGTAACAGACAAATGCAATTTAGCCCTTAGGAAGTGCAAAACAAAGGGGAAAACCTTTACTGCAAATGAAATAAGAAATCCTGATCAAATCAGTGACATTGTTAGACACAATGAGGGATTTTATGTTTTCAAACAATTGAGAAATTCTCCTCCTTATCTTGAAACAAGAAAGAAAGATGTTTTTGCAATGATACGACAGCTTGGTCTACCAACTTGGTTTATGTCCTTTTCTGCTGCAGATACACGTTGGAATGATCTGATCAGAGCACTAGGAGTTTTAAACGATGGCAAACAGTACACAGATTCTGAAATTCAGAGCATGACATGGACTGAAAAGTCAAAGTTGGTTCAGAAAGACCCAATTACATGTACAAGATATTTTGATCATCGTTTTCGGACTTTTTTAAATACTGTACTTAAGAGTGATCATCATCCTATTGGCAAGGTACAGGACTTTTTCTATAGAGTTGAATTTCAGCAAAGGGGATCACCACATGTTCACATGATTGTTTGGATTGAAAATGCTCCAAAATACTTAGAAAATGATAACAAGGAAATTGTTGCATTTGTTGACAGCTACTTGAAGTGTGAAAGGAATACAGAAGACAATTTGATAGAATTGCAAGTTCATAAACACTCACAAACATGCAAAAAAAAAGGAAAGGCTGTTTGCAGATTTGGATTTCCACTTCCACCACTCCAAGCTACTATGATATTGGAACCTTTGGACAGTGACATTGAGAAATACAAGAAAATGTATAAGACTATGCAAGACAAAGTGAATGACTTTAAAAATGGATGTGACATCAGCTGCACTTTCCAAGACTTTTTGCAAAATGTACTACAACTATCTGAAGATGATTATATAAAATGCATCAGAAGTTCTTTGAGAACACCCAAGGTATTTTTAAAACGTAAACCCTGTGACTTGAGAGTGAATGCTTACAACAGTACTCTTCTTCATGCATGGGCAGCAAACATCGATATTCAGTATGTTTTGGATCCATATGCTTGTGCAATGTACATTGTCTCATACATAAGTAAATCCCAAAGGGGCATGAGTGATCTGTTGAGTAGAGCTGCAAAAGAAGCAAGAGATGGCAATCTTGACATTAAGAGACAAGTTAGACATATTGGAAATCAATTTCTTAACAGTGTTGAAGTTGGAGCACAAGAAGCAGCATATCTAGTTTTGCAAATGCCCCTTACAAAAGCATCAAGAGATGTAATGTTTATAAACACATCTCCAGTTGATGACCGTGTAATACTTGTCAAACCTGATTCAGAACTCGAAAAGTTGAATGCTAATTCCACAGACATAGAATGCAGTAACATAGTCAAAAGATATGCAAAACGTCCAAAACAACTGGAAAACTGGTGTTTAGCTGACTATGTGTCACAGTTAGATGTAGTTTTCCCAAAGGAAAGTATAACTGACCTGTCTGAAATGGAAACAAATGATGATGAGAGACACCAGTCAGAAAATGAAGATAGTGGATCTGATACTGAGGGTGAATTTAAAGACGACAGCACATTAGTTGTGTTGAGAAATGGAATTAAAATTAAGCGCAGAAAAACACCAAGAGTTATACGATATGTGCGCTATAGCTTAAAGACAAACCCAGAAAATTACTATAGAGAAAAATTAATGCTGTTCACTCCATGGCGAAATGAAACTTCTGATCTTCTGTGTGGACATCAGAGCTTTGAGCAATCATTTAACCAGAAAAAATTTTTCTTAGCTAAGAAAATCAAACAGTATGAACATAATGCTGATATGCTTGAGCAGGCAGAACAGATGGCGCAGGATGATTTGACAGAAGCATATGATGAATTAGCTCCTGGTGCTCAACAAACTGATGCAGATGATGAATATGAAGGAACTGTTAACTCTGAAACATTTGTTCACTTTAATCCAGAAAGGCCAATTGAACAGAGAGAGTATGACATAGGAAGTGATGTTGGAATTCCATCAACAAGACAACTGAATGAGCAGAGTTCTGTTAGATTACCTGATGATCAGTATTTAAAGCTTGTAGCCAGTTTAAATTTGAAGCAACGGGAATTCTTCAATCATGTTATGCAATGGATCAAGTCTAAACAGGAACCTATTCATGCATATCTGTCAGGAGGTGCAGGAGTTGGAAAGTCAGTGTTAATCAGAGCACTTTATCAAGCTTTACATCGGTATTTATGTGCTAAGGAGGGTGAGAATCCAGATGATATACGAATTCTTCTTTGTGCATACACTGGTAAAGCTGCATTTAACATTGGTGGTCAAACAATTGCTTCTGCATTTCACCAGAAAATTAACCAAAGGCAGCAAAACATGCATTGTGATGAACTCAACACATTTAGAACTAAGTATAGAAATTTGTCAGTAGTCATCATAGATGAAATTTCAATGGTTGGCAACGCAAAGTTGGAATTTATAAATAACAGACTTCAGCTTCTTACTGGTTTGAAGAGGCCGTTTGGAGACATTAGTATTATTGCTGTCGGAGATTTCTTTCAACTTAAACCAATCATGGATGGCTGGATTTTTCAAGATTTAAAACAAAATGCCCAAGCACTTGCATGTAATCTTTGGAAACAAAACTTCACCTTATTTGAATTAGATGAAGTAATGCGACAAAAAGATGATTTAGAATTTGCACAGCTTTTGAACCGTCTTCGTCACAATGAGATGACTTCTGCGGACTTGGATATAATTCACAGGCGCATCATTGCTGAAAATAGTCAAAATTATCCACACAATGCTCCCCATCTTTTCACAATGAATGCAAAAGTAGATGAATATAACAATAAACTTATAGAGCAACTTCCTGGTGAAAAAGTTATTGTTATAGCTGTTGACAGTGTCCTCCAAGACCACAGTAAGTCTGTGAAAGACCGACTACTCAGATCATTGCAATATCAAGATGATGTAAGCAAAACTGCAAATCTCATGACAAGACTAACTCTAGCCATTGGAATGATATATGACATTACGGTTAATATTGATGTTACTGATGGCTTGACAAATGGTTCATCATGTACTGTATTTCTTGTTGAAAACAGATTACCTGGTGTATCAAGGCCAAGTATTGTGTGGGTGAAGTTTTTAGATTCTGCAGTAGGAAGAATTGCTCGACAGAAATACAGACATCTTTTCCATGATGATGTAATGGATGATTGGACACCAATATTTGACTGTCAGCGATCTTTTGTTTTCAATTCAACTACATATCAAAGAATACAGTTTCCTTTAAGACCAGCTGCTGGTAAGACAATTCATAAGGCTCAGGGCTGCACTGTTGATGAAATTGTAGTAGATTTGTCTCAATCAAGGATAAGGAAAACACCCCACATTCATTATGTAGCTCTTAGTAGAGTTAGATCTGTTGAAAAGTTGCATATTCTAAATTTCAATGAACAAGCATTAACTGTTGATGAAAAAGTTGTAGAAGAAATGGAAAGAATGAGGAAGGAAGCACTTCTAAAACTGTGTTATCTTCCATTGTACAAAACAGAGCAGAACAAACTAAAAATTATGTTTAATAATGCAAGATCTCTTCACAAACATTTCAATGAAATTAAAAATGAACCCAATGTTTTAGCATCAGATGTTATTGGTTTTTCAGAAACAAGATTAACCATCAATGATGAACAGAATTTTATGATGGAAGGTTACTTGACTCTGTTTAATCATGAAAAGAGAAGTGACAGCTATCGTCCTCATCATGGAACAGCATTATACGTTAAAGAAGACCATTTGATGACATGTATCTCAAAATTCAGCAACACTTTGCTTGAATTCATCATAGCTTTAATACATTTCAGAGACCTTGGAGAAGTGCAGATAATTGTTTTATACAAGTTCCCTGCATGTTCTTTTAAAGAATTTGAACGTGAAGTTATGTTGCATTTAAAACCTTTTGTAGACACAAAGAAGAAATTGATAATTCTTGGAGATTTCAATTTTGATTTGTTTACAGGTCACAGAGAATTTCTGAACTTTATGAACTTGAATTTAAAATGCACACAATTGGTAAAAAAGGTAACTCACGAGTCGGGTTCACAACTTGATTTGATTTTCACAAACTTTCCTCATTGTGAAACTGATGTGATTGAGGCATATTGGTCAGACCATAAAATGATTTACTGTACATATACTTTATGAATCTGATATAAGGGACGCACAAGTATTTATTTGGGAGAGATACGTCATCTTGTCCCCTCTCCCACCTACCAATGTGCCAGTGTCACTTAGTGACATTTGGTACATTGATTACTGTATACAGGGTTATATTCGCCCTAGCTGTGTTAATTATTTTCATCCTTTCACATAATTTTGCAACATTTAAAATTCTCCCCAGTTGCAGTTTTATTGAAGAAATCATACCATGTTCTTTTAATTTACCCCATTTTATATTTGTCTACCTCTAAGATGGATGACGCGGGAAAATAAAATGGGGCGAATATTTCCCTGTATACAGTATCTGATAGGCACCAATTACTTGATGTAAAATCTTGTTTCTTATTAGGCATATGTATACTTAAAGGTGAGACGACACGTTCCTCAGTGTTAGATAACTTTTTCCGTCAATTTGTTAATGGTTTACTACTACTTTGACAAGCTTTCTTGCAAAAAATTAGGGTACCTTACCAGGCATTTCTGCAAATTACTAGAGTATGCAATTTCCTATATAATCTCCTTGAAAATACACTTGAATTGCTGATATAAAAATAAATACATGTACACCACAGCAAATTTCACTATATAAGAATTATATCTCCACCACAACGAGGTTTTGAACTCGCAACCTCTAGAACCTATACACTTCTGCTAGTGTGCGGCCACGGTTCTAACAACTTGACCATCTAGACACGTAAACAAATCCAAGTAAATTTTGAACATTTTTAAAGTAATTATAAAATTAATATTTTTTATTGGAACGTACTCTTTATTACGAAGAGATAGAAAAAAGATTCTCGAGGTACGTGTTGTCTGACCTTAAACTTTTTTTATGTGCATGCATGGAATAGCTTAAAAAATTGCAAGCAACTCATTAATGATCACAAAACAATTGTACTAAACAAGAAACCTTCATTATGACTTTTTATTAATTTTCAACAGACAATTAATAAATGTACAAAATAATTGAATATTGTATGTTACGGAAAATTCATGTGCCATCAATGACAATTATTCATGTCCAAAAAATGATGATCATTGTATTATATGTTAGTTAAAATTTATAAATTATGAGTATACTGTATTGATGTTTGTGAGTTAGTTTTACCCTTGCTATTTATATTCTTTTCTTTCATGATACATGAATATCATGAACTTGGTATTTTGAATATACATGAAATTTTTTGAGATTACATTAATTGTTTACAAAGTTTAATTTCAAGAAATTAATGACTTCTGGTAAATAATGATTAGAGTTATACTAGAAATATACACTTGCATCAAGTAATTGGTATCTTTGATATATGTTCAACACTGTATTCTATAGTTTTATGAAGTAAATTCACCGAATATTACCTTTATGAAATAATTGCTGTATAGAAAAATTGTAAATTTATTAATGTTACTGTGTCTTGTGACATTTAGTCCCTCAAGAACAATACTGGAGTACATGAGAGTATAAACTTTTACAGTGTATATGAATTCATATTTTTTCCAGAGCAAATATAATAACAATTTCAGTGTCAATATTCTTATCATACATGAAATTCAAGTCTTTATGTAATTACTTTGTAATCAACCTAATGCAGTATTGTAGATATTACAATTGCTTAGGCTTTAAACAGGCTGTGTGGTCAACAAATTAACCTATAGATGCACCTGAAAATGAAATACATGTACTTGCAAAAGTTCACACACTATATTTAAAGCCATTACCTATGATTTTATTCATGCAGAGCTCCCAGAAAATAGATTACTGATCATGACCATCTAGCATACTTATTGATTTTTGTTTAAGTCACTTGTTTCTTCTTGTAGCTGAATTAGAATTTGATACATGAATTTTGAAAGCACATGCAGCTCAGTTAGAGATTTTTTTTTATATATATCATTTAAATCATTTTAAATTTTTTGAAATAATGTTCATTGTATATATGAACTTATATGTTTATTGTATTTTTGTATTTCAAAACATTCCAAAATTCCTTTAAACATTTTCCTTTACTATCTCTAGTTACCTGTGTAGAATAGGAATGCAACCTGCTTACTCAGAGAGATACCTACAACTCATTCTAAGTTACTAGTATATTGCTGATTTCAGATAACTCCATATTAATTGATATTTAATATTCTCCAGCATTGAGATATTTAATATGTGACCACCATTATATTATTCTCTAATGAGAATCGACTGTATATTAAACACTTATAGGCAGGTAAGTATCAAAAGAGGGGGTCAATGGACAGCCCGTAAAGGGAGGTAAACCTACCTCTTTTTAACATTACAATTTTTCCTATAAAAGAGAGGAAAAAAGGTGGATCACTAGAATTTCTCATGACTGGTCTTTAAAATCAAAATTATTGATTACAGAAAGATCTTAATCAATCCATTTTGCTATATTACCATCAAGTTTAGGTAATCTGATTCCTGCAGGTACTCCAATTAAATGTTACCTAATAAAAATTCTTTAAAAATATTATTTGATATTCAAAGTCAGAACCAAAGGACTTTACAAAATTTTGATTTTTGCCGAATAATTTCACATTGAATTTTGCATTGAAGTCTATGGGCAGTGCATCATTTTTTAAGAAATTGTAAAATATGATTTGAATTCCAAACAAATCTCTTGGTTGGAAATATGCATAAACACCCTCTTCATTAAAATATGAAATAAATGATTTTTTTACCGCAGAAATTTTAACAAAATAACAATTTTCTACTTTTCATCAAGGGCAAAAACTCTTCAAAAACTTTTTAATGTGCATCTCCTTTCATGTTATGAGTCTTGTGAATTTGGTTAATTTCAATTTTATC
Source organism: Magallana angulata (assembly GCF_025612915.1). Taxonomy (NCBI): domain Eukaryota; kingdom Metazoa; phylum Mollusca; class Bivalvia; order Ostreida; family Ostreidae; genus Magallana; species Magallana angulata. The sequence continues at coordinate 26,282,349 of NC_069113.1, read as the reverse complement.
ATTATCTAGCATCTATGTTTACATGTAATGTTATTGTCAAGAAGTTTTGCATTTCTGTCACAAAATTGTTGCAATATTGCATATTTGATACTGTACGTGTACATATATGTCTGTTTAAGTCATATACAATTTAGATAGTTCATTGTTAGTAAATAACACTTCTTAGTTTTTATTATATTATCTACATGTACTAATTGTCTGATAAATTTTCAACAAATCTGTTGAATTTTGTAAAGAAATTAAAGTAAAATCTTATTCACATTTTCTGTTTTTATTATAACTAAGCTAAGCAAATGTTACACCCCCCCCCCCCCCAAAAAAAAGGAGAGAAATATTATTGTTCAATATTAGCATAATATTACACTTCAGAGTTGACAGTACAAGTGCTATATTCTGCAGAAATACTGGGATTGACCTCTTTATGCCTAAATTGATAATGAGGTAGGCATTTCAAAAGCACTGGCTGGAAAGAAAGCCATTCTTGGCAATATTATGCTTAGATCAAGCCCACTTAAAGAAAATGAATAAAAAGAGGAAGTCCTTATTCTAACATCTACAGGCATAATTCTTGCAAGTAAATGTCTTCCACTCAGGTGACCGATATGGCCCCTGGGCCTTTTTTTAAAATGTAACGTACAACGTCATGTGACGTCAAGGTCTAGACACACCAAATCATAAATGTCACGTGCACTTTGACAAGCCCAATATTAATTATAACAAACTTATATCTGCGCTCGCCAAAACGCTCGCACTGTCAATATATTAAAGATTTTCAACCAAATATTTCTGATATATTTTCTTAATTAAACTTGCTAAGACAAAGACGAAAACTCACCGAGTCGACCTCTAGTATGTGGCGGCCAACGGGAGGTAACTCTATCTATTCAGCACTAAATGGGTACCAACCATAAGTTAAATCCACAGGTACCTGACGTTACAATATATACTAAGTATGGGTATATTTTATTATTAAAAGAAAAATAAGTAATGTCAGGTGCCTGTGGTTAAAGAATGGTGTATTTTCGATATTGTATTCTTTTAAGTATTTTTTAAATATGAACTTAAAGCTAATTTTTAATGTTAATCCTGCTGTATTCTATAATTTCTATTTCCCATTTCCCGATTACAGTCTTCGGCCTATCATTTTCTCTCTTGCATTATGAACTTTTCTTTTAATATTATTTCATTGGTTGAAATGCTGTAAGAAAAAGGTAACGGAGGCTTGTCGAAAAATCTCGAAATTTACGGAGAAGGCCGAGCTACAACCATAGTAGGGCTAATACCTGCAAAAAGCTTATTTAGAAATACAAATCCAAGGAATTTTCAAGAATAAAACGGTATAATATACTGTGTGATAGGAAAAAATAGTTTACAGTGATTAAAAGATTGTTGCTAAAGACGGTAAGCTTTTTTAGAAATATCTACGTGTACCATTTTTATATACTTGAAGCGACTCGTAGACTTCCAATAACTGATAACGAGAAAAAACATTGACCTCATGCAATTTATATTGAAAAACTCATTCTGTGATAATAAAAATTTAAGCGAAGACAATACAAGTTGTAATAAAGTATTCCTGCTAATTTCGTGTAGAATAAATGAGTATTTTTCAAGAAATCAACAAAAACCCGACTATCAGTTTCGAAAATCCCGGCCCGGCCCGGGTTTCGCTCCCATTTTAGTCACACTCAATTTTTTGGCGGGAATGAAGAATTTTAGCGGGAAAAAATCTCGGACTTCTTTGTATACTTGAATAAAAAAGCCCGAAAACTTCGAAATAGCATAACGTCATCTCCACGCGAGTAAACAGTGAGCCAAGAAGCTAAGATGACATCTTCAGAGAAAAAAAGAAAGATGGATGAAAATCCGCCACCATCAGACCCTGAAACCATGGTGACTGGATTTATCCACTGCGTGTCCCCAGTAAAACTTTCGGCAAACGGGAGCAGATATTTTAATATGACAATACAACGAAAGGATGAATACACCAATGCCGTCTCCTTCAGTGCCTCCGCACATCAACAAATGCTAGAAATGTCAAAAAACAAGTAAGTAATTGCTTTTTTCAATAGCGTCAGTTGAATGTATAGATTTTTTTTCATTGTAATTCCAAGTACCTAGTTTTCTGAATTCTTATGACGAATGTTCTCCTTGTACGCCATCTTGAACAGTTGAAGGTAACTTGCAATATATAATGTAGCCCCCCTTTTGGGGAAAGGCTACAGCTCTTTGCATCTACATAATGCACCCCTGCGAAAGTTATTGTCATTAAAATGTTAGACCACGTGGTTTTATTTGACCCTTTCAGTTTCGCAGTAAAAATCGTACCTCGTGTATAAAGTCTATTTCACAGCAGATCTACTATAGTAGGTTCTTGTAGTCAAATATAAAATCTAGAGATTTATCGATTTTAAACTTAATCTTCATTAACTGATGAATAGAATGTGTTCTAGAAATAAATGTGACTATACAAAAATTAGTTTTTGTCTGCTGTTGCAACTAACATGCCTAAAAAAGATCTCTCCTGAGGATTAATTTTCAATGCGCGCCTGACCTAGTAATAACATCAATAGTGAAACAAACTATACCATTTTATGCAGAATGTTCCTTGAAAATGGCTCAATATACTAAGTTTTAATACAAAAGTTGAAACGGACACCCATTACTTTTTTTAAAACATGGTATTGCACACCACAGGCATCAAACATGGCTATGATTTTATTAAGCAACCCAATGTTTCTATTTTCAACCACTCTACACGCAGTTGAACACGAACGATAACTCTGTTCTGAATATTATCGTTTAAAATAAATAACTGCTACATGCTGAAATAAGACACATCTTGAAAGCTTTTCCCGTTTTAACATAAATCAAACTAGGATATGATATGAAAATCGACCAGTACTTACATATTTTCAGAATATTATCCGAACACTTGTACTTCCGCTCGAAATTTCACAGGAACTGAACAAATATCAATGAAGTCTCGTGAACTTTCATTCAAGCACCTCTGGATTTATTACATACTTAGCAACGATAAAGAAAACATTCCCAACACATTCGCAGGGGTGTAATGGTGCAATTTGCAGCGATTCACTACCATACAGATTTCGGCTCAAATTGTCAGTAAACGGTTATTTTATAAGTATGACAATAATATGTCTTACTTGAACTTCCAAAATTTAGTTATCCCAGACATAAATCGATCTAAAAGTATAACGGAGCAATCATATGTCCATTATTTTGTGTATGTCAACATCACAACTTAAATTAACATACCTGTTAACCTTTCAAAGCTGCTATGTGGGAGAATCTCCCCCTTACCAACTTGGCTAAGGGGGAGATTTTCCATAAACAACATTTTTTTTTTACATAAAATGCAAATATATATTTAAAATACTGTTCGATACCTTATTTTACCATTGTAATTAATGCATTTGCAGTCATTTTAAATTTTATTATTTCTTTGACTACCAGTGTGCAATTACAACTTATGTTGGTGTACATATTCAGAAAACTATTATTTTGTTTGCATGGTGCAATACAAGAAGTCAATAGTGCCACTTTTTATATTAAGACTTAAAATTCTTATTGTTCAGTATTGAACCATCTGTTAACCTGACATCTAGGGTAAACAAAGAAAATTTATTATGGTATTTTGAATTTGCACTGAAACTTTGTTAAGAAAATACCAGTAAATAATATTCATTAAAATAGATTTTTAATTTACAAAACAACATAAATTTCTACAGTATTATTATTAAAATCTCTTACAGTAGAAATATTTAGACTTGGCCTTGTTAAATGTGTACCTAATTGTAGTTATTGTACTGTTTGTAAAACTCTTTTTTGGTTACATTTCAGAACACCAGTGACACTTCACAATGTACAAATGTCACCCAGTCTGAAATCAAGTGGAAAATTTGATGTCAAATATAACCACCGCTCAAATATGACCCCTGCAAGAAACTTGGACTTCGAGTTCCAGTTGCCAGAGCATACTAAATATAGAACCATAAAAGAAGTAGAGGAAAACCTCAATGCTTTCCAGAAGGTAAAAATCGAATGTTAGCTCAATTAAAAATCAAGAAAAAAATTTGTGGAATAAATGAAACATATTAGTTTTACAAATAATGTCTCCAGAGTATACAGTTAATCATACCCCACTTAAACGAAGTCTGGGGAGTATATAGGAATCAGCTTGTCCGTCTACTGTCATCTATCTGGCCTCTGGAAAACCCAGCAGGGGGTATTACTTTCCTTTTGGACAGTTCTCAGGGCCATCATTCCCCGATCACCCCTTTCATCTGTCACTCGTGCCTTCCACTTCAGGGTTGTCTTCTACACATCCCTTATGTTCAAATTTTAACAAAACTCACACCAATTCAGTTGACAATTCTCTTGTTTTCTTCAATATTACTTTACGTTCACAACACACCAGAAATCGTTGGCTCAAGTTAAAACTTAAACAGTCCAGCAAATAAATAATACAGCAACTAATTCACATCTGGAATTTTATATTCCAAATCTATTTCTTTATGCGTCAACATTGAAAACAAATTTGAACCGAGTTCAACATGATGACGTCACCCATGTTTCTTGCAATACATTTGGCCACTCAGTGTAGTTTAGTGTTGTAATTTAGATAATAAAATACTTTCTTTGGTTGTTAGTACAGGAATTAATGTTGCAGCCATTGTAGATAAAATACATCAATATTTTTCTATAATTGCTGCGTCAATTCCTCATATTAACAAACAAAGAAAGTAATTTATTGTTTAAACAGTAAAACTAGTTTAGTACAAACACCGATAATGCAAATTCACATATATAGCAAAGTCACCTTGGATCCCCAGCTATGTAAATTTAATGAATTTCTTAAACGGTTATAACTAATTACAGATATAACAAAGTAATTTCTTAGGTCCTAGTGACTTCGTTATAACCGAGTTTTGCTGTATTTACAATTGAATTAAACTTTAAATTTACAATTAAAGAACAGTCAAAGTAAAATTAAATTTGTTTACTAAATATTGTTTTTAAGATGAATATGCCATATTGTATGTAGAACTGATCGAACAGCCATTGTTCAAGAAAACGACACATGTGGATTGCTCAGTGTTGTTCATGCACTCATTAATGGATATGGCTTTTCTTAAGAAATTAAAAAAAGAAATCAATACAGTGGATGTAAATATTTACCTATAAATATTTTTATATTTCAGACTTGTGTCAAAGTAAAGGTTTTTGAAAAAGGAGAAGCAGATGCCCAAGTTCTCAAGTCAGGAACAGAATTGAACAAGTGTAAATAAATTGTCTCAGATATTTCTGGAAGCATTCCTCTTACAATTTGGGGTGAAGAAATACAGCAAATCAAGGTTGGTGACTCCTACTCCATAACGAATGTCTCGGTCCGATCATTTGAGGGCAAAAGTTTGACAACTAGTCCAGACACTGTTGTAGAAAAGATTGACGACATTGGAAAATGTCTCTACACACCAACAGAAGTGTCAACAAATCAGAAACAACTTATCATTGATTCTGTGAGTTGTGTCATCACCCATGTGTGTATTGCATGTCACAAGAGCATCGGATCCTTTAATACAGCAGCTACTTTTGTGAAATGTACCAAATGTGGCATGAAGCAGAAAACGGCCAACATTCAAAACTCAATAAAATGCCAAATTCTTTGTGGTAAGGAGAGATTTACAATCAACGATTCCGTCATTAAGGCAAACAGCATCCTTAAAAGTTTCTCTGAAGCAGACAAAATCGAAAATCATCTCTTGTCCAATCCAAACATCACAGTGGAAGTAGCCACAAATGAACCAACAGTTCTGAAAATAATTAACATTGCGTGACTTCCTGTCATTGTCCTTGCATTACCGTCACTAAATTATCATGGATTTAAAGAAGCAATGTGACAGATAACATGCATAATGATGTCACCTTTTATTGCCAATTCATGAACTGATGTGTTGTTGTCTTGTTTTAAATAGATGGTCTAGTTGAATTTAAGTAGATAACTTGTACATGGGCTATGTACTTGTAGGAATTGTGGCATACAATCTTTTCAAGTTTCAAGCTAGTTGCCATTTTTTTTTCTCACTATGTTGAAGGGCTCCTGACACAATTTATTGCCAATTTCAATTTTGACATCATTATTTCAAAGATACATGTACTTTCAGTTTCATAAATTGAACTTTAATATAAATGCCTAAATTCAATGACAATAACATTTCTCATAACATCCAAGGAAACATCAGTCTTTGTAAACATGAACCTAGTTGTTTTTGTCTTTAATATAATAATGTTTTACCAGGTGTTTTCTATTTACACACACACAATGCTGATGTATTGGTTTTCCTTCCTTTCTTGCATTTTTACTCTATAGTGCAAGAACCCTCTCTACACTGCACACTAAAGAGTTCTGATTCTAAGGTATTTTCTAAGCTTAGATTAATCTTCCCTTAAATCTGAATTCTAAAAATTAGAAATTTACAATAAAGTTCTCAATTCTTATTAATTCAAGTATTCTTAGTATTTTGAAAGGCCAAGATAAATTAACTGAACGTGTTATTTACATGTATTTTCTCTATTGAACTAATTAACAGAAATTTCTATTCACTTATACTGTGTTGTCTTTCAACATTTTTTCTGGGGGTGAATGCACACACCATATAGTGAAAATTAAATAAATAAGCACAATATTAACTCCTTTAGACATTTTTCTTTCAATGCCCCCCATCCCGCGAAACAAATGCACTTGTTTAGAGAGGGTCCTTAAATATTAAGAAAAAAATATTTTATTCCATCAAACTGCTAGGATGTATGTTCATTAAACACATCCCAATATCCAAAATTAATATTTTCCAGACAAAAGAAGTTTATAAACATGGCTTATATTGATACAAAATGCTGAAGAAAATTTACTGAATTTTTTTTTATTAACCTATAATGTCCAACTGATAGTGATTATCTTGGTTCATTTTGTTTTTATTTGACCAATTGGAGACCCTTACTTGTGTTTTCAGGAAATACCTGTACTTTGACAGCTACTTTTTACATTACTAGTCAAGTCCTTATATTTTTATGAGAGTTTGTAACTTTCATGTTCATTTGATGATTTGGTTCATTTTGTCTTTATTTGATGAATTGGACACCCTTACTTGTGTTTTCAGGAAATACCTGTACTTCAGCTACTTTTTACGTTACTAGTTAAGTCCTAATATTTTTATGAGAGTTTGTAACTTTCATGTTTATTTGATGGTTAACAGATCCTTAGTTTTGTTTTCAGGGTCTACTGTTTCTTAATTTACATAACTAGTCATTTTGTTACTTCCTCATAGAATTAGTCAAGTTTGAACCTGTAGGTTTTCATTTTCTAATTTTTTTTCTTCACAGTTTTGACAAATTGTTCAATAAAAAATCAAACTCATAAATATATTAATGTTTTCACTACAGACAGACGCTACATGGATAAATTTATTAACGTTTTCACTACACAATGGATAACCACATATATTTAATATATGTTGGCAAAAAAATTTCAATCACAACGTATCCTAAAGAAATTATATACCTTTCCTTTAAAATGAACAAAATCCTAAAAAAAAACCAAATTTTGTAAAATTTAAAGCACCATAAACAATCATTGGTTGGAGGCAATTTTAAAGGGTCAGTCTGAGTATATCAGATTATTTTCTATTGTTGGTCTTAATATTTCTTAGTAGTCATAGTCATGTTCAATCAAACTTTTAAATACGTATTTATTTCTACTACATATGTAATAGTATATAAATAGTGCCTGTTTGGGAGGGTAACAGTTGAAATTGACACCCCAAGAAAACCATTGTCAACCGACACGAAGTGGAGGTTGACAATGGTTTTCAAGGGGTGAAAATTTCAACTGTTATCCTCCCATACAGGCACTATTTATTTTGTTATACTGAATGTCTTAATTTTTAACATATTTTACTGCTTTTATATAGGATTAACATGAATTCTACAGCGAACCGTACGCGCATAATTTTCGCACATGTAACAATTTTTAATGTTACCCGTTGCTAAGTGTGTTGCTAACGCCGAGGGTAATAGAACAGTTTATGAACTGCGTCTATAATAGATCACGCCTCATAACCGCAAGCTTGACAAATGAAAGTTTCTTCTAAACCGTCATTGGTTGCTCATGTAACAGACTATTACAGTGTCAATGTTGATAATATCAGTTGACCAAGAGCACAGTAACGACTGAATTGCATGAAAAAGATTGTGACATAATCCAAAACTTCACACTTAACTGAAATTGCCATTAAATTCCTAACAGGCTAGAAGTTTAGGTTTACATCAAAATTATGATTACATTACAACAATTATCATTCAACTACAAGTAATAAGAAATCATTCTTTGAATATTATGAAGTGATAATTTCGGTCGGGCGTGATCAAATCTATCATAAACCCTTCAGGCTTTATTGGATTTGATCACGCCCTGAAGCATCGGTAGAAAGTTGTTCAAACCCTCCCTCCCCTGCACTCGCTTCAATACTGAACTCATTTCGACTTCTACCTAGCAAGTTGCTCAGGTGAGCAATGTGGCCCCTGGGCCTCTTGTTTACTTTCTTAGAAGCGCTACTACTTGAATTTTCTGATTCTGCATCAGACTCATTTTCAGTTAAATTTTGTTGGTTATCAGTAGCAGTTAAACTTGCAGCTATAGGTTTTGAAGCTTTTGAATTACCACAACCAGAGGACACAACATAGGACTATGCAATGTTTGGCTTTTCAGCCATGAAAGCCAACTCTTTATCATATGGGTGATATTTGGGATTCCTTCCCGATTTCTTGTTATGATCGTGCACATTTTTTAATCCCCTCAAAAGGGTTTTCCATCTCCTCTCGCATTGCGCACCTGACATTTTATGTCCTTTACCACTTAAAACTCTACTTATTTGATCCCACATTGATTTCTTTCTTAGCTTTCCACTGTTTAGCAAATCCATTCTACTTTTGTACTCTTCAATCAAAAGGAGGGTTGCTGGCCTGGTCCAGAACATACCTTGACCTTGATCTTGACCTTCTGAAGTTGAAGCGCTGGATGCTGTTGATTCCTCTGCAGAGACAAAAGATCAAAATTGTGACAGTGTAACTTTTATATAAAAGTAAAATTCCCTTGTTTATGTAATTTTTCTGTGCATATGAAACAATTACAAGTATTGTTTTGCTTATTAGTATGTTTGGGATGCATTATCCTGCTTGAGAATTCTTTACTCACATGGAGATGTCACTTTTTGTTAAATTTAAACATAATATATTGATACCTTTAATGCTAGGTTGAGCCTGGACACAGACATGATTTGCAAATGTGTCCATACTGTAAAACACCTTTTTACAGTCCTGGCATTCAAACATAGTTCTTCTTCTTTCTTGTGGGGTTGTATTCATCTCTAATACAACATCCTCTGCCTCTTCAACACTAGTTCCAATGCCAATAGGTTTTCTTTTATTGCCTAGATATATTTAAAAATAAGATTAAGCTATACAAATAATATTGACCATCTTAAAAAACTCAGTGTTTGCTTACTTTCAACCATGTGATGAAATTATGGGCTGGTAAGTAAGGAAAATTTGTGAATATGTTTTGACATTGATTAAATCCCCCCCCCCCCCAAAAAAAAAAATCCCTCAGTTTAGAATACGACAAAGGTTCAGGGACCTGTTTTACAAAAGAACTTGCAACAAAGTCGTAAAAATTTCAAGTCTCACAAGTCATCTTAATGGTGCAAAATTGATATCAAATCATTCTTTTTGAAATATCATAGGCCCTGCTACAGGTATATTTTACTGTTTAATTTATCAGTAACTAATGAATAATTAGTATTTTTAAATTAAGCCATATTCTTTCGTAAAACGCAACCCTGGGATTCTGTTTTATTAGTCAGTGAGGAATAACTCCAATTATTTCCTCCTCCGGACAACCCAAAAGGCACCTTAGGTTTCGATAGCGTGTTAAAAAAATATCGAGACGATAAGAAAAATAAATATCCATCAATCACATCCGTGTAATCAGTTCGTACTTTCATTAAGCCTTAAAATAAGCTGCTGCAGAAGGTCCTCAATGGAATACACTTTTTAAATAGGACGAAACTGCGATGTATAAACTACTATACAAAAATGTTTGGGAGATAATACAAATAAAGCTTTTATTCACATTTTCTTACATCCAATCCAGAAATATGTCGCTTTATAAGATAATAACATTTTTGGATTTTAAATAATTTGTATACTGCGTTTACCTGTGCAATTATGAGCCGTGAATAAGCCCATTTTATCAAAACACATTCCACAAGATGAACACATAAACACAGTTGCCGCCATTTTTCTTCTTTCTGCACTACCTCCAAACGTGGTGCGCGCCGAACACGATTCCGGTTGTGCGCGCACACAGTTCTGGTACACTTCATTGGGTAGAACACGTCCGGAGCATTCCGAACTGACGAAAGAAATACACCCAAGTATATATCCTCGGGGACAGACTGTCCACCAGCAGAGATACATGTTCGGTGGTTAAAATAAAAAAAATGACAGTAACAAACTGTCAACCATCTCAATCCATACAGTTACCATCATTGTCCATTTCCAGTAAAATATCCAAATATGAAACAGATGACGCAGACTCAGTGGTATCTTTTATTTCAAGTTCACTGGGATATATCGAGTCGACGTAAGTATGGAAATAACAATTGTTAATTGATAATACGTCGTCAATATACCTGAATGTTGAGTTGAAGGCCACAGCGAGTGATTTTTTTTTTCACGTACAAGTTTTTGAGTTTTTGAATAAATTCTGCTTCATAAGAATACATAAATAGGTCTGCTAACAATGGGGCACAATTTGTGCACATGGGAATATCAACAGATTGTTGAAAGATTGATTTCCAAAAAACTCTATAGATGTTGTCTATCAGAAACTCAAGCAAATATCTAGTTTAATGTCTGTCTAATTTTACTGCAACAAATTAGCTGCAGTTAACCCAAAGCAATTAATCATGCTCCACGAAACGAGTTGTGGGGGAGGCTATAGTATAATTCTGTTTTGTCTCACCTATCAGTCGGTCTGTCCAACTGTCATCTTTTTAAATTCATCTTAAACTGTTATCATAATTTTATCATATTTAATGTTTGATATTAAGGACATACTGTATATATAAGTATATGATCATGAGCTTTTTGAAGAAACTCTTGTATATAAAGAAAGTGAGCGCACAAGATGGTAAGTCTGCAGGAATCCTCGACACGAATCAATTGGGATTTAAATGTCTATAACCTCGAAAGGCTATGTACAGGTTTCAACAGAAATATATTATATTGAGTGTCGAAGTACATGGCTATTCCGATTATTAAAAAAAACTCACAAGCTTTCAAAAAATGGCAATGAGAGGTAAACCGATAACTAGTTGGAAATGTTAATGCAAACATATTTTAATGAAGTTATATTGTGTATATCCTAAAAAACTAGTAATAAGAAAAGAAAATAGTGTTCATACAGCAGATCTAGAAATCAATAACAATAAATTAAAATATACCGGTATACTATAATTCAACATCATGTTATAATAACAACCATTTAAAACAAAAAAGTTTATTTTTTTTTAAAAGACCACCAGTTGGATTTGAACCCAAAACACTGAATGTTTGTATTCACTAATCCAGGACAAAACCACTGAGCCATGCGAGACTTGTCAATATGCTGTATAAAGTACTGTTTGAAACAACATTGTCATATCAATGGACTTTGTTTTTATCCTTCAAAAAATAATTTGAAAAAGTACATAATTAGTCATCTCTGGGTCATTTCTCCATCTTTTTTTAAAAAGCGTCATTTTTAATGTTGAAATATGTTATGAAGACCCAGAGACAACAAATTCATTTTAAAACAGTTGTTAATAAGTAGGATTTTGCATGAATTGCATCGTGTTGCTATATTTAGACCAATATTATGATAAAACCTTTTGCATTTCAAATATTTTCCCACTCATTCCACATCCAACAGACACCAAATAACGGTTATAATTCGAAAAATATTCAAAATTAATTGATGAAATTTTCACTCTCCTTGTGCGCCCAGGTTCCTGCCGAATGTACATCTTAAGCGCCAACATTCTTTCTGGGATATTTTTTCGTTTTTTGAACTTTTTGAACAAAATTGAACAACTATTGTTGAAAATTCTATTTTTTCATAGAATCATTTATTACAGCATTAAATTTCAAATTCGTTATAATATATGGTAAGTTAATATAAATTTCAAATATTCTTGTTAGCTTAAATATCATCATAAATAGTCAATGGAAAAGTCCATCTTTGAACAATGAACTGAATAAAATATTGATGTAGCATTTAACCTGTAAATTATCATAATTCAAATCACATAACACGAAGAAGATACCCAAACATTTCCAGGTGACTTTTGATTTTACCATGCAAAAATTCAGCAATTATTGGCTGCCCTCTGTTTATTGGTGTTGATTTTTTTCTTTGTTTTACTAAAGAAAACATCAGCTTCATTTAATAACCTTATGTTATGGGTATGCCATATTGAAACCAGTGTAACAATATAACGTCAGGTACCTGCGCTTGTACCATATATGGATGATATCAAACATAGCTTAACCCTGCCAAAAATATTTATCCTGACCTATTTTTAGGACTGTCAAGGTTAATTAAAAATTTTTAACTTGAGTACACTGGTATAAAATGTTTACTAACTAACATTTTCACTTATTAAATTTGCCTCTTAATACAAACCTAGAGGTGGAAGCGTGAAAGGGAGACTTCATAAAAACAATATCCACAAGTTATCCACAATTTCAGCATTATGATTAGTATTTAAAGCTGTTCGACAAAAATTATTTCAGAAAACATAATTTACGTCAGATAAAAATGTAGTAAGATTGTCCTTTTGTTTAAATTACAAACAATGAATTATTTACAAATATAATGCAGTCCATTAGAGTAAACGTGTTAAATAAAACAGAAATAAATAAACCATTTCAAAAACGTGTCACCATTTTCAAATATCAGAGTCGGAGGAATCTTGGATTACCTACGTATGTATTCGTATTTGCTCCAGAGGCCTAAAATTGTAAACTAATAGTAATAAGAGACCTACAGGCCATTAATGGTCAATCTTGTATACCATATATCCGGTACTTTTCGCGATGATCTAATTTTCGCTTTATTCGCGATGTCTTATCTATCGCAAATTATTGAATACGCAGAAATAATATTCTATATTATTTTCTATTATGTTTAAATCGCAAAATGACTGGCGCAAATTTAAAATGCTACACATTTTCCCTATTTTCGAAAATTTTGACACGCGAAACCCCCCCCCCCCCCCCCCCCCGATATACCGTAATATCAACTGTTTCATTAATAACGCACACAATGCATACAGCTCATTCTTACAAGTTTACAATGCACATGATATTGCAGTAGATTTCCTCTAATAGATCAAAACTATAGAGTACAATATTGCCAAGTGACAATTTACCATGTAGTTTTCAAGATGAAGTTGAAATTGTTAATGGACGACATACAGTAATTACCCTAAGTAAAAATACGTGTTCAATGTATGGACATATCCCCCCATCTAATAAAAAGCAGCCTCAAACTCTGCACAATGGGTTTGTCAGTGAATTTCACAATTTAATATATGGACATTATGAAGATTATTACAACCATGACTTTATCCCAACGACTGTGATAGTACAGAAGAAAATGTAAATAAATCAATAATTGTTCACTATATGGCTATATTAGCCCTGTTCTAGGGCCTGAACCCCTGCATGGGGCTATACATTTACATGTAGTGGCTTATTTTACCTAAAAATTTTGTTTGCACTGATGTAATCAAAATAAATGTTTACTTGATCTCTCCATAATGACCTTAATGACCGTACAATGTATGTAATAAAAACAAACACAAACGATATACCGTTTTTATTTTTTTCAAAAGCATACAATTAATCATTTCACCCCTCTCGGCTAGTGGATATATTTTTTGAAAAGTTGGCTGATAGAATAAAAAAAAGAGGCGTGGGTTTTATATGATGTTCCCCCTCATTTGAAATAACCAAATCTTATTATATGTTCCTTGTTTTTGGTATAATCTTGAAGAAATGACTATTTCTATACTTTAAAAAAAATTATTATTCATGAATGTATTTAGAACGAATACTAAAAAAAATCACGAGGCCTATCCACACGCCTCCACAAATAAATGACAGTTCGGTCAAACGCGAGGCCCAGTTATTACTGGTCTGTGCTCTATCAGTGTCACCTGCGCGAAACTGGTTCTTTGCCTGTGGAATAAAAATAAGATTCTTCTATTCTATGGAAAATTCTTCTATTTTCAGAATTGGCGGAACCAAGGAAGGAAATTCAGGGATCCATTAAAATTAACAGTTGTGTGCAAAAACTTGTCCTTTTCTCGTGTACAGATTTCGACATGAGTTTCACCAGTAATCTGTCAATTACAGTCCCTGTGAAATTTTGTTCCCCAAGAATCAATAGCAGAGCTGATTACTTAGAATTTAAATAATTTTTTTCATTGAAGGTTTGAAATGTTTTTTCTACGGCGTTTTAGACAATGCATTTTATGATTAACTAACACATATAAAACAAATATTTTGAATTTTATTGGCTTGAAATAAAGTGAGCCCATAGTCTTTGAAAAATTAAAAAAAATAAATCTAAATCTTACGTTAAGAGCAAGAATGAGGGCGCATATTCCGGTAGGTAAGAAACAGATAGTGCCAACAATAGCGGAGAAGGTCCGGTCGTAATTTCGAACAGGAGCAGTTACCACTTCTGGTTGTTGAAATCCACCGGTTGTCTATGTAAAGTACAGGGAAGACATCAATATAAGTGTATCTATAAGAACAATTGATTTTATACCCCCCCCCCCCCCCCCGCAAACGAAGTGGTTTTTTTTGGGGGGGGGGGGTTATAGAGTAATCACCTTGTCTGTCCGTCTGTCTGTGCAAAATTCGTGTCCGCTCCATATCTTTCTTATGGAAAAACATTAGAAGTTTTTACTGCACAAAAAGATTGCATATGACCTAAAGGTGTGTCATGACCTTGACCCAAGGTCATTCGGACAAGGTCAGGGTCACTGGTAGGAAGTGCAAAATTCGTGTCTGGTCCATATTATTCTTATGGAGAAACATTGGAAGTTCTTACTTCATACAAAGATTGCTTAAGACCAGGATGTGTGTCATGACCTGACCCAATGTCATTTTTGGCAAGGTCATTGGCAGGAAAAGTGAAAAAATTCGTGTCCGTTCATATCTTTCTTATGTAGAAACATTAGAACTTCTTAAACAGAGATTACTTATGACCTGAAGGTGTGACATAACCTTGACCCAAGGTAATTTGGGCAAGTTCAATGTCGTTATTTTAAAAAAAATGCTTAATTCCTGTCTGTGTTATGTCCTGTATGAATGGAAACCATTGAAGGTTAAAATTGACACAAAGCTTGCTGGTGGGTGTCAACCGCCGCATCTTTGAAAATTGCCCCCCCCCCCCCCACCGAATTTTTTTTTTTTTTTTTTAAATTGTGTGGAAAAAAATTTTCGGAAAAAAAATCGGGCTTGGTATACCAAAAATTACGGGAAAAAAATCGGGCTTGGTATACCAAAAATTAAAAACATTTCATGGCTGCTTGACATTTGATTCCAGTCATGTTTGTTATCTTAGGAATACAAATGTCTTCATGCATTGACAGTTAAAATAAAATTGAATTGAAAGCATAGAAATTGGTTTGTGTAATCATATAAGCATTACCAATTTTAAAGGGGCATAGTCATGAATTTGGTCAAATTATATTTTTCTGTTTTTATTTGCAATGCTTTAGTAATGCATTTTTATGATTAAAAATTGATGGAATTCAGAGTAGGTCGTAGAGTTATAAGCAAGATACATGGCTTACAATTCTTTGTCATGTAAACAAGGCTCGTGCCCTAATTTTGTTTACATAGGTTCATTATACCGGTAAAAACATTTATCAAGCCTATGTGGCTATCGTCGTATTCATTTGAAGCATGATTAAACAGTTTCTAACGTTTAACATAGTCATTTTAGGTCTAAATCAGGAATTTTCATTTTAACATTGAACATGTAAACAAAAGCTTTGTTTGCATAGCAGAGAATCGTAAACTATGTAATTCGCTTATAACTTTTGGTTGCCTATTAAAATAAAGCCTTATCATTTTTGGGAATTGATTTTAATCAACTCTCCTATGCAGTTACTCTGACAAACCGAAAGTGAAACAGTATTTGGATAAAAGCACAAATCATCGCCGCTGACAAGAATTAGTTGCTTTTCCGTCTGTTATTGTATCCAAACGTAGCAATACTTGTATAGCTGCGACAATTTTTGAACATGTTTAAAATTCCACTACGGATGAAACCACCGTAGTACTTCCTTAGAAAAACTTACTAAACTGTTTTAGAACGTAGAAGTCCGCGTGTTAACTCCGTATAAATCCGTAGTAATTCGTATGTATCAATTTGTATCCATTCCGTAGTGCATCCGTACTAACTCTATATCATTAGATTTTCCGGTGTTAACCGTGGAAAATATTCCGTAGTAGAACCTAGGAGTTGATCTGTGAATGTGTGACTGGGGCAATATGCCCCAGTCACACATTCACGGATCAACTCCACGGTTCTACTACGGAAAATCAAATAATCGTTAATGCCCCAGTCACACATTCACAGATCAACTCCTAGGTTCTACTACTGAATATTTTCCACGGTTGACACCGGAAAATCTAATGATACGGAGTATATTAGAATTTCTTTTGGGATGTCAGAGTAGTGAGTTTTGTATTAGCTAGAGTTATTCAAAACCATCTACGTTAATTAGTTTAAAAAGTTTGAGTCGGTGAACAAATTTTTTTTTTAATCAATTTTGATATTTCGTAAGTAACTAACTTTTGTAAAAACTTTCATAAAAAGCACTATCCGTCGTCCTTAAATGTGTATTTTGCTGGAATGATATATTTTTACGTAAATGGTAAATTAGGCAATTCAAAATGTTGATACTAAAGCAAAAAACCCTACCTAGGCCGATATCATTTTGAAAGAAAAATTATAACATACAACGATGGTCACTTGTGATGAACTTGTCTGCAGCTGCTGAGGATGCGGAGTCCCGTATGCTGGGGGCGGGGGAATTTGGGTATTCGAATGATCATCTGAAAAAGAACATGACTATGAATTTCGTATTGATGTATAATGGAGAGAATAAAACATTGTTATCTATAAAAATTTGGGTAACAAATCTGTTTACACTGTCTGGCAGCATGAACACCCCAAATGCTTTTAAAAATTTAAAATCACCAAAGAGAATAAGGAAATTTTACCTTCTTACTCAATTATTGATATTGTGAAATTCACAGAGATATTCGACAAGAAGGTCAAGACCCACCACTTCACAAACATATAATTATAGATTGTTACGTGATTTGTTTTGTTTTTTGGGGAACCGACAAAGTAAAATCAAACACAAAATTTGCTTTTCCAAGGACCTAGCTGTGATTGAGGGAAAAGTAACATAATGTTGCCGACTTTAGTTTTCACTCTGCATGCTTTTGCACATTCTTTTTATGCCGTGTATTTACACCTTTTTGGAAAATTATTCCCATACAATACATGAAACGAAAACGTAAACAGTTTATCCGATTTTCCCTCATTCGGTAGGTATTTGTGCTTTGATGACGTTATGATAACATGAAGCTTTGTAGAAGTACTTTGTATAAATTGACATAAAGAAAAATTAAAAGATGCATAAATAGATAGGAAAATGTGGTACATTTTGATATCATAAGATGACTTTTTAAAAAAAATTGTTTTTTTACATCATTACATTGTCATTTGAGGAAAATGTCTTTTGTAGTATTTTTATAATCTACGAGAGAGAGAGAGAGAAAGAGAGAGAGAGAGAGAGAGTTATTCTGAAATCATTAATAAAATGATTTATACATGTACATACGAGCATGTTGTTCCATATCGAAATTGTTGGGTTTTGAGATTAAGGCCATGTCACGAAAAAATATAAAGATAATATAATGTTTCCTGTATTAATTCTTGGTATTGAAGTATTTATTCCTAATGTTTATAAAGAATGAAATCTGTAACCTAACAGGTGATGTCCTATTTCGATATATTTACATTTTCCAGTGTCTTTGCCCGTGATAACACTACGTATCGATTTTGTACTATAAAACCCATAATACAAATGACGCCAAATTGAGGCGCCAGCGGGGTTTGCTTATTTATATTTAATCGTACGATGGCTAAAAATTATATAAATATAAGTAATAAGGAATCATTCTTTGAATATTATGAAGTGATAATTTCGGTTGGGGCGTGATGAAACCTATCATAAAGCCCTTCGGGCTTTATTGGATTTGATCACGCCCCGACCAAACTTATCACCTCATAATACTCAAAGAATGATCCTTATATCTTTCTCAGCTGATTGTTTAATAACTGCTCCGGTAACAAACTACAATATTCTGTTCAATTTAGTACAAAAGGTGTACATTTAGACTAAAATAATCAAATGGCAAGACATATTATAATTAGCTTTAATATTTAATATTCTCAACAATTAAAATAACAATTCAAAAGGCAAGCCGTGTTGCTCAATCCTTTTAATTTAACAATAAATGACGTTTATAAAAAATAAAATTAAAAGGGTCAAATTCTACCCTAGATACTGGATGGACTTGCAAAGAGCTCTCAAGATAATATAAACCCGAAAAAAGTATGCCCCTAAAATCAACTGGAACCATTTTCTTCTGGGACTTGTAATTTGATGTCTGTCTGACTTTTTACTGCAGCAGAGCGGCAGTTAACCTAACGCAATTTATCATGGTTCACGAAATGAGTTGTGAGCGACACTAGTATTATGTTTTGTCTCGCCTGGCAGTCATTCGGTCCATCTGCCATCTTTTTAATTCATTTTAAGCCGTTATCACAGTTATATGAATTTATAAGTTCATTATTAAGGACACTGTATACCCATGTAAATGAGCCTTTTCAAGTCACTCCACTTGCATATAAATATCTGATTTTTTTTTTGAAATTAAGTGTTTGCTATTGTTGAATATTCTCACTTTGTTCATTGAATCATTTATTACACCATTGAATTTCAAATCCGTCATAATATATGGCAAGTTAATATAATTTTCAAATATTCTTGTTAGGTAAAATATTATTTTAAATTGTCCATGGCAAAATCTATCTGAACTCAGAACTCATATCTTCAAAGGACACCTAATGTCCAATAAAATATTGATGTAGATTAACTTTAAGTTATCATAATTCTAATCACATAAAATAATAAAAATACCTGAGATGATGTTAATAGAAGGAAGATTTATATTATAAGCAGCTCGCAAATGGTTGTACATTTATTAAGTTTTAAGATAACAGCTTCGCCGAGCGAGATTATTCTGAATAAATATATTCTAAGAAATCAGTTCATTTAGTGTTAATTTGAACCTGTAATCTTTTAAACTAGTTTATTGATAACAAAAATGAATTAATTGATAAAGATGTTGGAACAGGATAATCGGAGATGTGTCGCAGGTAGTATTATAAAATTTTTAGTATCGGTAGTAACATGGTATAACTTGCCAATAGTCATCATTACTTAAAGCAATATGAGTTGTATTTTTTAGAATTTTACTAGACTTTGACCCGTGCGTGCACGGGTTGACATTGCATATCGGAATACATTGTAGGTACATCGACACACCTTATTATTGACATTTACATAACAAAGTTAAAAGCCTACAATAATGCTATTAATTTCACTACACTTTCCTTAGTTCGAAGAATCCTAATTCTGTATTTGGAAAGTTAGAATGCCTCCCTCATACCCGTAATGTAGCAGAAAATTGCAGAATCGCTTTTGGAGAAAGTTAATGAAGTTGCCTTGATAATAACAGTCAAATGTATCACAACAAACCTTTTTGAGACTGCAAATACCTTTCAACTAAAAATTTTAATCCATGGAATGGAAGAATTCAACACCTTTTTTCACCAACGGTCACGTATTTTCTTTGTACAACTGGGTCCGTAAGACATTTTACAATAAAACATATGTATCTTCACTCACCTAACAAATATAATGTAACTTTTTTGCATGTAAACAAATATTTTTTGTCATCACGAAGACATAAGTAAGTACTTAGTTGAAATATATATTTGTTATTTTATACATTTCTTAATATATGAACAGAATATTTAGTAAAAGTCCAATGAAAATTTACCCCAATCTAATTAAAATTAGATCCTTCACGCTCTTGTATTTGATATGTCATCAAATACGAGAGCGTGAAGGATTGAATTTTAATTAGATTGAATTTACCCGTATTTGTATTATCATTTCTGAGTTTATTCATGCAGATATGATATTGTGGAAACATAAACTAAAGATCCCGTTAGCGTGATTGTATTGAGCAAGCGCAAGATTGTAAAATCCAAAAATCCAGGTGATTTCCGGGATTTTTTAAAGGAATTTTCGTTGATTGTTAATTAGCGGAGCTTAACATTAAGAAAAAACAATCATTCTGAGAGTATTGCATAAGCAATACACGTCCCCTACCGGTTTGTAGAAATTTGTGAAAACAATGCACTGTTATTCAGAATATCATTTCTTACCGTCTCAACAGACCAACCCGATAACGAACCCGATTGTAATAACACATAAAACCCTGTCGATTAAATTTACAACACAATGCTTGACACTATTTTACAGAACTTATTTGTTTGTTAGAAACAATAAAAGGAATGATCCAAGTAATGCACGATATTATTACTGACAACATACTTTCCTCGTTTATTTGATACACACCGAGCCCGATAACGAACCCGAACATTAAACATTTGGAATATAAAAAATTAATTTTCTCGAAAGTATGTCAACCAGACGCTACAAAAGTGTAAACTTGATCTGTAGTTTGACATTTTTAAAATGTTCAGCAAATTTCTTACTATTCCTCAAACGCATAAAGAAAAAAAGTGTGGAAAACCGAGGTGGGACAGACAGACGGACGGACGAACAGACGGACGCAGAGGAAAACTATAGTCCCCTCCGGTGAAAACCGGCAGGGGACTAATAACCTCATAAGTAAGGGAAAATCCAGGGTATCAAGCACAGTTCACCCATTTGTCACATCAAAAAATGCGTCGAAATAAAACGCTGAAATCAAACCACGCTCCACAGATTATAGTAGCCAACCACAGTCCACATTGTCACCAGCACAGTGCAACAATGAAATCTAACCAGACTCCACAGATTATAGTAGCCCACCACCTTCCACAGTGCCACATACACGACAACTTTTACTACAGAGTTCTCCCATTCAAATGGCAGAGTACAATCCATATTTCCCCATAACATCGCCTTCTTCTCCTCATCAGTAGGCCTATGTCATGTACCCAAATCAGTGGAATTCCATGAACGATGTGTATGGAAATGGCTACCTGCCCTATGTATCCAACAAATCCCACCACGTCTTCCACAGCTCCTGCATGTGCTGCAAATCCACCACTGCCTTTGGATTCACCCCCCCCCCCCCCCCAAAAAAAAAGAAAAAACCCCACCATTGCCCAAGGACTTGTAAATTGAGAAGATGAGCATTTTTGTTTGTTTGATACAATGTTATTTCATTTTAATTTACTTGTATGATGATAATGAATATTTTGAGTTGATAAAAACAACACAACGATATTTCGGTAATATTCATGGTAGTTTATGATGTATATTGAAAATGTTTGGTTGTCAGTCAGAAAAGACCAATTTATCAAATTCAATTATAGCCTACGGATATCAAATGACAGGAGATGAAATACTTAAGGTGTAAGCAATTACTCAGGTGCAGACATTTCGTAGTTTATTGGCAATGACGTTTACTCTGAATGAAAAAAAATTCACTGATGATATTGGAAAAACATCTAATGTATGATTGTAGTGTTATTTTTCACTTTCAAAAAAGTTGGTCAATGACCTTGTTTTTAGTTAATGGCCATTGAATATTTTTTATAAAAATCAAGAAAAATCCCAAAAAATTTATCAGATCAAAATAAATATGACACAAGTATCCTAATCCCCAAGCTTTGTAGTGTATGTATTGGGGGAGTGGGGGGATTGTTCGATGTCAATCGGATGACTTTAATTTCTTGCCCGCTTCAACTCTAACCTATGGGCAATCTTCTAACCCTCCAATAATACTTAACGTTTGGTTTTTTTTACCTTTACTAGATTAAAATCCCAAAGAACTGCATACGGTAGCGATTTACTAAAGGTCGTACATTAAATTACCGGAAATGTCTATTGTCAAGTCGTTAATAAAATTCAGGTTTTAACTTCGCTTTTTTACGATAATTTAAAAAAATATTGAATCAATTGACTTGCAGATCGATAGGGTTTGTACTTTTACTATGCCAAGAAGTGTACAAAGTTTGATGAATATTCATTAAAGAATTTTCTTGGAATTTTGCTAAAGAGCTGACAATGGACACACAGACACACATACATACACACAAGCACAGCAACGATGCTAAATCCCCCTTGCAACAAGTTGCACGAGGGGATTATACACATTTAAAAAAAAGAAATACAATTTATGAATGGTAGTGGCACCAAGAGATACAAAGCATTAAGATTATAGCAACAATTTAACCAACATTCCAGTCCAAATTTCCTCTATTAGTTTTCAAATTAATACCCATTTTTAAAATTTTATCCAATTTTACAAAAAATTGAATGACGCCAGTATTTATGTTATGTTTATAAGTCGGGCTCGACATTCTATTATTCCCCTTTTGTGTATTGCTTATGTTCACCGCCATTTTCTGAATAAACGTGTTGTGCTAATACTCCGGAGTTCGGTGTATACTGATTGGCGTGGTGGCAGCGGATTCGTCCTACGTCTCAGAGAGGAAAATAAAATCCTGCACCCGAGGAACTAAGAGGTGTTCTTATATAACTCTGTGAAGAATTCAACGCACAACGGTGAGGTAAATCATGACCACTGTTCGCGCGCCAAAACAATGGCCTCTCGGAAAAGACGAGACTATAAATACATTTCAAAATTGGAAGCAGAACATTTTATATACACTTTCCCTCGATCCAAACTTCGCCCCTTTCTTGGTAGGCAACTTCCAATGGCAAAAGAAATCAAAGAACGCTCCGTACCGCGGTTTTACCGACGATGGAGAAGATGTGGCCGAACGAAAGCGAAAAACAAAAGAACAAAAAGCAACTTTGTTAGAACTAATGTTAGGGCAGATAGCGAATTACTGCCCATTAATCTCTAGAAATTCCATAGTGGATAAATCGACCTCAATGGAAGAAGTCTGGCAAAAAATACGATTGCATTACGGTTTTCAGTCCACCGGTGCACATTTCATTGACTTCACCAACATCAAGTTAGAACCAGGAGAGAAGCCAGAAGACTTGTACCAAAGGTTAGTGTCATTCGTGGAAGACAGTCTACTGAAGCATGGAGGTGGTATCTCCCATAACGGTGACCCTATTGATGAAGATGAAGAACTTACACCTACACTTGAAAATTTCATCGTACTAACGTGGCTGAGGCTTCTCAACTCCGACCTGCCAAGACTCGTTAAACAACGATACGGCACGGAACTACGATCACGAACTCTCACTTCCATCAAGCCTGAAATTTCACAAGCCTTACATTCATTATTGGAAGAAATTCACACCATGAATGATGCAAAAGTGATGAGATCGCAACTCCAACCGTTCACCAATTCTCCCAGACACCGACAACCACGTCAGGTACAACTTACCTCTCGTCCTTCGCTACCTAAGAAGTGCCCTCTGTGTAAGGAAGCAGGAAGACCAGATAACCACTTCCTCAGTAAATGTAAATTCCTTCCAGAACGCGATAGAAACTACCTTGCTAAGGCCAGACAAATCATAGGCTCTGATTCAGATGATGAAGAGGACCCCTCGTATCAAGAAGATCTACAGTCGACGGTTTGCTGTTCTCAACAAGAACCGACTCAAGCCTTTCGGGTACAGATCAGACAGTCCCCCTACTTGGACACATTTCATAAACACCACCATGTACGCCTAACCATAGATTCAGGTGCTACGGGCAATATGATACGTTTGTCTACCGGCGTGTTACTCGATGCGAAAATCCGAAGCACATCTCAGTCAGCTCACCAGGCTGACGGTTCCTCTCCATTGAACGTTGTTGGTGAAACTAGACTGTTCTTCACTAGAGATGATCACTCATTGTACTTTGAAGGCTTGGTTGTTGACAACCTTGACGTTGACATACTAGCTGGAATTCCATTCATGGAGTACAACGACATATCAGTACGCCCAGCCAAGCGACAACTCGTAATTGGTGGACAACATACTTACCCATATGGTTCAAACTCCGCATCAGCTTCACAACACTCGATCCGCCGTGCTATAACAGTGCGTGCTGCGTCTACCACCACCATATGGCCAGGAGAGTACATCGAAATTAACGTTCCAAGCGATTTGGCTTTGCCTGACCAATGCTACGCCATCGAACCTCATCATCCTTCGCCAAATCTTAAAACTAGTGACAGTACTAAAATGTGGCCGTGTCCTGACATACTACACAGTGTTTCAAACAAAGTGAGGATTCCCAATCTCACTCCAGAACCACTTACAGTCAAGCGCCATGAACACCTTTGTCAGATCCGACCAGCCGTGAT
Source organism: Magallana angulata (assembly GCF_025612915.1). Taxonomy (NCBI): domain Eukaryota; kingdom Metazoa; phylum Mollusca; class Bivalvia; order Ostreida; family Ostreidae; genus Magallana; species Magallana angulata. The sequence goes on along the minus strand of NC_069113.1, from coordinate 26,257,544 downwards.
ATCAGACAACATCACATCTGAAGTTGCCGAATCGTGCATTGGCTCCAAGAATAGTGAACAACAATTGCGCCCAAAGAAAACCCTGACAGCGAAGAACAGTGTACCTTACTCTTCTACAGTACAGTTGGACCCGCATAATGTTCTTACCAAAAATGACAGACAGGCGTTCCTTGACACTCTATCAGAATTTGACAATGTTTTTAGCCCGTCATTACCCGGTTACAACGGTAAAGCTGGACCGTTCCAAGCAACAGTTAACATGGGACCTGTATTACCTCCACAGCGCAAAGGAAGGCTTCCCCAATACTCGCGCAACCAACTCTCCGAACTCCAAGAACAATTCAATCTACTAGAGGAACAGGACGTCTTTATACGTCCAGAGGAGATTGGAGTAACTGTAGAATATCTGAACCCATCATTCCTAGTCAAGAAACCAAATGGTGGATTTCGCTTGGTAACGGCCTTCGCAGATGTGGGTAGATACACAAAGCCACAACCATCCTTGATGCCCAATGTAGACGGTATTTTGCGACACATAGCCCAGTGGAAATACATTGCGGTATCAGATCTAACAAAATCCTTCTACCAAATCCCATTGTCCAAATCATCTATGAAGTACTGTGGTGTTGTGACACCGTTTCGAGGAGTGCGCGTGTATACCAGATCGGCCATGGGCATGCCTGGATCAGAGACCGCGCTCGAAGAATTAATGTGCCGCGTACTCGGAGACTTACTAGAGGAAGGCGTTGTTGTGAAACTAGCTGACGACTTGTACTGCGGCGGCAACTCACCTGAGGACCTCCTAAATAATTGGACAAGAGTCCTTGCCGCCCTTCAAAAATGCAATCTGAAACTGTCACCAACCAAAACCATCATAGCTCCAAAAACAACCAACATTCTCGGATGGGTATGGGAAATGGGCAAACTCAAAGCAAGCCCTCACAGGATAGCAACATTATCTAGTTGCTGCCCTCCTGAGAAAGTCTCTGGACTGAAGTCATTCATAGGTGCTGTGAAGGTTCTTAGTCGAGTCGTCCCTGGCTGTGCTTCTCTCATTGCCCCATTAGATGATGCGATCGCTGGACAGGATTCAACAAATAATGTCAGATGGACCGACGAATTACTTGCAAACTTCAAAACCGTACAAGACGCTGTTTCCTCCCATGAAACAATTCACCTACCACGCCCAAACGACATACTGTGGATTGTTACTGATGGTGCAGTTAAAAACCATGGAGTAGGTGCTACATTATATGCTACTAGAGATAACAAGCTACTTCTCTGTGGATTCTTCAGTGCGAAGCTCAGAGGAAGACAAGCCTCATGGATCCCCTGTGAAATAGAGGCACTTTCCATAGCCATAGCCGTAAAACACTTCAGTCCTTACATCATACAGTCCAGCAACAGAGTGTGCATTCTAACAGACAGCAAACCATGCGTCATGGCATTTGAAAAACTGTGTCGAGGTGAATTCTCTGTCAGTCCTCGAGTTTCCACATTTCTCTCCGTGATCAGTCGGTATCAACTATCTATACGCCACGTGAAAGGTGCCGCAATCTTACCATCTGATTTTGCAAGTCGTAATGCTCCGGACTGTGTCGAAGCAAACTGCCAACTATGCGCATTCATTCGGGAATCCGAAGATAGTGTGGTGCGCCAAACTTCCATCGATGAAGTCCTTAATGGTACCTCCAAGCTCCCTTTTACTGGACGATCCACTTGGCTAGCTATTCAAACTGAATGCCCAGACTTGCGTCGTGTTTGTGCTCACTTCAAGCAGGGTACCAGACCATCGAAGAAATTAAACAACATTCGCGACGTCAAACGATACCTACAAGTAGCCACTATTGCACATGATGGCCTCCTTGTTGTAAAAAGAGACTCGCCATTTTCTCCTACACGTGACTGTGTTATTGTCCCAAGAAACGTCCTACATGGCATACTAACTTCATTACACGTTCAGCTGAACCACCCATCGTGTCACCAGCTCCGCACAGTGGTAAACAGATATTTCTTTGCCTTAGACATGGATAAAGCTGTTGAAATAGTCTCCGAAAACTGCTTCCATTGTGCTGCTTTACGTAAAGCGACACACACAGCAACAGAACAGACAACATCAGAGCCCCAAGTCGCCATAGGCGTCTCATTCGCTGCAGATGTAATGCGACGAGAAAGGCAATTCATCTTAGTCCTGCGTGAATGCGTTACTTCATATACATCTGCCATCATTATCGACAACGAAAGAAAAGATTCTCTCCGAGATGGCCTCCTTCGTCTGTGCATTGAACTCCGCCCCCTAGATGGCCCAAATGCTGTCGTTCGTACAGACCCCGCACCAGGATTCCAGTCTCTTGTTAATAACCCTCTGCTCAGGAAGCATCGCATAATGATTGAAATTGGTCGCATCAAAAATAAAAACAAGAATCCTGTCGCAGAAAGAGCCATCCAAGAACTACAAGAAGAAATCCTTCGCCAGGATCCTATGCCAGGCTTCATAACGCCATTGCTATTGACTCTTTCCGTTGCCACGCTCAACTCTCGCATACGAAACCGTGGTCTCTCTGCACGAGAAATGTTGACCCAGAGGGATCAGTTCAGCAATATGCAGCTACCAATAAAGGACAGACAACTTATCGAACAACAGCATTCAAACCGCATTGAAAACCATGCACACAGTGAAACCAGTAAAGCTCCTTTATCTGGGTTCAGACCAGAACCAGAAATCCATGTCGGGGATCTGGTGTACTTATACAGTGATCGCAACAAAACACAAGGACGCGATAGATACCTCGTGGTTTCTTGTGACCAATCATGGTGTAACGTGCGCAAGTTTAAGGGTAATCAGCTGAGAAAAGCATCTTATCGTGTAAGAAAGAATGAATGTTACAAGGTTCCTTGTGCCATCTCTTCAAGCCTCTATTCCGAACATCTTGCTAACATTGCGTCATACTCCTCAGAGGAAGAGGATGAAAATCTTCCACGGACTCCTGAAGAGCCCCAACCTCCCAGCCTTCCAGATATACCTGATGAGATACGCTTACCCCCAGAGGAGGATATCTACCCAGAAGTAAGGGACGACGGAGTCACTCCTGATCTTCATTCTGACAACCACACTCCTGATGTACTTGATCAGCACACTCTCTCACAAACTCTCCCACATGTCGCTACCAAAGCAGTACCATCTCGTCCAGTCAGACAGAAAACCTTACCCTCATATTTACAGGACTATGAACTTTACTAGTTTTTTTTGTATCAGTTTTTTTTGTAAGGGGCAGAATAATCCCCTATGGTTTGAAGGTAGTCTACCTTATGATAACCATTTATCTCTATGTCAAAAAAAAAAAAAAAAAAAGAGATCACGCCAGTATTTATGTTATGTTTATAAGTCGGGCTCGACATTCTATTATTCCCCTTTTGTGTATTGCTTATGTTCACCGCCATTTTCTGAATAAACGTGTTGTGCTAATACTCCGGAGTTCGGTGTGTACTGATTTGCGTGATGATATTACAAAAACATTTCAAGTATCGAACTACTTATATTGACCTTCTTCTGTTGGCATATAATTTATATGAGGTTAATGATCAAAATTTTGCGATATTGTGTCTTTTATCGTTTTTAAGCATTTTTCAATATGTGACGATTGTGACACAATGTAGAATTGAATTTTGATAGTGCACATGTATGTACTACTTTTGACATGTTCCCCTTATTTAACTATTGCACTTTGCAACAATATGTCTTAATCTGAGTGATTATTACTTACTGTATCAGATAAACATGATTATTTGATTGTATTTCAATCTTCCAGGTCTTTTATTTTCGTTGGCAAGCTCTATTTTTAAATGATTTCATGATGTTTCCAAGCCTATACTTTTCGTTTCAACATACCGCCATTAGTATTATGGAAATTCAGAATATCACGCCCGGTTTAAATTATACATGTAACATGCACTGTTTTATTGCGATTTCTGTATTGTGTAAATCACCCAATTTAATTGTTGAATTATATTTTATACATTAGTCGATGTTATTGCCGGTGATTTGCCGTTAATCCATAGGGAAGCGCGTGGGTCGCCGTGGGACCCTGTATACATGTTGGTATAAAAAGGGGGAGATCACTCTATCCGGTGGACTCGGGGTTTTGCTATTGAGGTTAGAGGGTGTTTTTTTAGTACTTTGTTTACTCTAGGTAGAAGTTAAGGGATTTTGAATAATTAATATATTATTTGATCGTGGTATTACGGGTTAATCTCGTTTACACGAAATTAATTAATATTTAGGGAGTTTTATTGGATTAATTTCGATAAAGACGACATACTTCATTTTATTTACGGTAAAACAGAGAGTTAAACTCTGAAGCTTTACCGAATAAATAATTAGTAAACGGAAATAGTTCTTTGGAATTTTATTATTCTAAATAAGTGAATTATCGATATTGATAATATTGTGTTACGGAATTGGGTCGAACGGTTTTATATGTATCACTTACAGCTCCCATGATTATCCATTAATCGTTGTTATTTATTTTCATGCTTGAATGTGTTGTCATTCTTTCATCCCATATCAATTGTTCATATGCATACTTTGTATCTTTTCCACGATATTGTCATTTAAAAGCATGTTTTATCATCGGGTCCGAATGGCCTCGATCCTCCATTGTAAGTTTGCAATCATTTATCACGTTTTATCATTGAACATACGTTTGTCTTCGCTTGCATCATTGTTATAGTATAAAAGCTACTTGTACATATCGTATTTTGTAGATTAGATCCCATATTTTAGTAGAAATAACTCATATTCTATTCAAGAACTTCACCGCGTGCACTTTCCCCGGTCTGTTTATTCCGGAAGTGGCGTAGGGTCGTTTCGGTTCAGCTATTGGCTAGTTGGGGCTACCTAGGGGTACATATGGGTATATATACCCCCCATCGTCTGCTAATTGGGAGACGCATAATTAATAGTCTCCGGGCAACATCTATTTTCATAAAAGCCTATATACCCACTCCAGGGATGGCAGGTGTGTCCCAGGCCCATTGGGTATTTATTGTTATTTAAGGTATCCGATGTACAATTGAGCCAGAGAGCTCGGGATTTTCCGGGATGAGCTCGGTAGATTACGGAGCTTGAAATAAATTTTTAAAAAGTCGCACTATTTTTGATCTGACATAATAAACGATAAAGAATAAACAATTGATGCATAAAGTCAAGCAATATATATATTTTTTAATTTTAAAACGAGTTATTTGAACTTTTCCCCCTTACGCTGATTGTGACGTTGTAGCAGCTTTACGTCATTTGCCGTTGTATGACGTTATTTTTTTTCCCGCGGCGCTCTTGCAATAATGTGAAGAAAAAATCCTAAATTATAGAGTAAAAGTTGCAGTGCACAAGTCACGTATTTCGTCGAAAAATACTGAGTAGGTCGTTTTAATCATTGATTTCGTAGATATTTTGACTGTGCATAACTTGAATTGGGGTAGTCTGTTAATCGTATGGCCCTATTCAATTTGTTCAATTTTTTGTATACCTAATTTCATTATACATACAGAGTGTTTCGGACCTAACATTAGTATAACGGCGTATTTGCTACTAACTATTTTTAATAAGTACCATGCATACGGATATCGTGTTTAAAATGCTTGTACACGTTTATTGTAATTATTGTGTTAAAACATATCCTTGTTATTTTCCGTAAATCAAGTTAACAAGAGTCAAATAATGAAATTTCTAATCATTGATTTATTTTTTCATCGGGATTCCAAACAATTTTCTTCTCTCGCATTTCATATTACATGTATGTGCATGAACGGTACATTTTTTACTCTTTTTCAAAATCGCTGGATTTCATTCAAATATTACTATTAGATACTAATTCCGACTGCTTTAAAGTCAATTCGTTTCATTTTGCTATTTACATAGAACATAAAAGAGGCGCGTCACCATCCAATGAAATCAAATACTCGATTACAACATCACAGCGTCATTTATGGTTGATTCATATTTTGTTATAACTGTGTAAAGCATGTTGATGTATTGTGCATTCCACAATTGTACCGATACGGAAACATCGTAGTCAGACTTTATCGACAGTCTCCATTTTAAAACTGACTTAATTTTTTTGGTTAAAAAAGGATAAAATTTTGAGTAAAAGATAATACAATATACATGTATATTGTTTTCTACGAGTAAAAGGTTTGGAATGAATTCTAATAAAACATTTCACACGGTTCTTGCACGCTTTGTTCGTAACGCTTTACACACCTGATGTGACCCGCAATCCACGACTTCGTTGTATTAGTAAAAAATTTTGTGCAAACATTTTGCTGAATGAAAAAAAACCCTGAACAATTTAGATTTTTAATTCTAAAATTACAAGTTCTCAATCGTAAAGGAATAGAAAACAGGAAAATTACAAGGTAACGGGAATATGCGTTGGATAATGAATGCGACGGCTGACGTGGGGGGGGGGGGGGGGGAGTAAAAATCGCGTGAGTCGTCATGATCATTGTAAAAAAAATTCGCAAAAATAAAAAAAGATATTGATAAAGGTAATCAATTTATTTAAAAACTTTATATATTTTTATTAAAATATGTTAGCAATTTTTATTTGATAAATATTATTAATGATTACACATGTTTTCGTCAAAGAAAAGTAGTATTTTATCATGCGTGATTTGCAGAGCTAAGGTTACTTCCCCTTAGTGATTTGGCGGGGAAAACATCTATTTTTAGAAACTACATATCCTTACCTATCAAACGAGTACATTGAATATATACCTTACCAGGCATCATTTTTTGGTCAATTGTACACCGGATACCTTAAGATATTATATTATAAAGCTGAGATACCCCTTGTGGGATACCCAATACCTTACGGGAAGCCCGTACGTGAAGTGGGAGTAACCATTTGGGATTAATGTATAAATATTAGGAAACGAGAGGCCCATCATTGGGAAAATGGGAAAGAGAATATTTGTAGGGCTTTAAGGTCAGACGACACGTTCCTCGAGCATCTTTTTTGTATCTCCTCGTAATAAAGAGTTCCAATAAAAATTATTATTTTTAAAATGATTTTTAAAATGATTAAAATTTACTTGTATATGGATGTATGCCTAGATGGCCAGAGCCGTGGCCGCTCTCTGCTAGGAGCGTAGGTTCTAGAGGCCCGGCCCAATATAGTGAATTTCGCTGTGCTGTATTATTTATTTATTTTTATACCAACAATTAAAGTGTATTTTTAAGATGATTTTATAGGAAATTGCATTTTCTAGTATTTTGCAGAAATGCCTGGTAAGGTATCTTAAATTTTTGCAAGAAAGCTTGTCAGAGTAGTAGTAAACCATTAACAAATTCCTGGAAAATGTTTTATAAAATTGAGGAACGTGTCGTCTGACCTTAAATAAGTACAAGTAGCTACTTTAATTATTTGTATAGGTAGGATTTTTATTTATGGGAGTTTGTGATTTTTCCATCATAACATCATCTGACCATTTTATTGTTTCATCTGAATAAATTATTGTTATATTGTTAATCAAGACTTGTTCATTTATTTATTATCCAATAAGGTTGACTTACAGGAGTGGAAAAACCCACAAGTTTGCTTTCTCCCACCCGGAAGTGGAATGCAACAATTGTTACAGTAGGAATAATTTATACGTAAATTCAGATATATTGTAGTAAAAATTGGCAAAGTTTTGCGTTAACAGTTAAGTCTGGTAATTCTAGATTATTTCTCGATTTTAGTACTATTTATCTGTACACTAATCGAGTCTTTCTCGTTTAGTGCCCCCCCCCCCCCCCTTATTGACATAAAGTACACACGAAGGTTGTGCTGTAGTCTCACTGTTCGATTTGGGTAATTCCGGATTGTCAGTGAATTAATTGTAGGTGTATATGTGATTCTTCCAAACCAAATCCCTCATACGCATCCTAAAGATCTTTTGGCCAAACATCATCTCAAACGAAGATCTGTTGAAAAGAACTGGAATTACTACAATATCAGAGATCATCCAAGCAAGACACTGGCGATGGCTTGGTCATGTCCTGCGCATGCCCCCCCCCCCCCCAACTCACTGCCCAGGGTCGCCCTAAGATGGACACCCCAGGGAAAAAGGAATAGAGGCCGGCCAAAGGAGACTTTGAGAAGAACTGTCCTGAAAGACCTTTAAAGCAGAGGCCTGACCATGGGGACACCGCCTAGAGTAGCTGCAGACCGAGCCAGGTGGAAATCCCTTGTAGACGCCTCAAGCACCTGACGGCGCAGAGAGGATTGAGTGAGTGAGTACTTGTTCTTGTTGATCAGGTATACGTCTTGTTATTTCTTTGTTGAATAAATTCACGTAAACTTTAAATAAGTCTTAACTGTTTAATTACCCTAGGTAAAAATTTAATTACGAGTCCAAACACAGGTAATTCTGTGTTTTATCAAAAGGGGCAATATTTACGAGAAATTCGTAATTTGGTTGAATTAAATTCACGGGTTATACTTGTGCAGGATATATATACATACTTCTGCAATAGCAAGCACTCAGGTCCGTTACAAATATTTTTGCAATTCTTGCCATACCATTATTTTAATGAACAAGCATTTTGAGAGTATTGCATAAGCAATACACGTCCCCTACCGGTTTGTGGAAATTGTGAAAACAATGCACTGTTATGCAGAATATCGAACCCGAACATTAAAAAATTGGAATATAAAAATTAATTTTCTCGAAAATATGTCAACCAGACAACTTGATCTGTAGTTATACATTTTGAAGCTGTTCAGCAAATTTCATATTATTCCTCAAACGCTTAAAGAAAAAAGTGTGGAAAACTGAAGAGGGACAGACGGACGAACGGACGGACTGACGGACGCAGAGGAAAGCTAAGTCCCCTCCGGTGAAAACCGGTAGGGGACTAATAAGTGAAGAAAAAACCAACAGAAAATATGCAAAAATATAAAGACTAAAATATTAAATCTTAACTTTTAATATTGGAGTACTTTAAAAAATGTTTTAGCGGAAAACAAAATTTGCAAAATTTAATCCGAATTTCCTCTGTTTGGCTAAAAGTGTCTATTTTTGTTTAAGCATAATTCCATAATAAGGTAAAAATATCGAACGTTATGTAAATAGTAATTCATTTCATAAATAATTTTTGTGTTTAGAACAAATTTTACTCATTACATTGAACTTTATAACAATCCAAATTTGAGAGCTAAAACCCTTAGTAAACAACACCCGTATAAATATTTTTCTTGAAAAATAGTCTAAGACCACACACTTTTAAGTTAGTTTACTAAATAATATCATTTTAAAAAAAATGCCTTTGATCTGGGTCAACAAAATGATAATTTGACCTTAGGTTGATTTAAAGGACACCTTTTTTGATGTAAGAGTTCATCCAGTTTACAAGAAACTTCTAACATTGCTTGGAATTGAAATTTTTACAATTTTGCCTTTTGGATTATCATCATATCCAAGAATTGTTATCTATATCTTAAAGCCCATATGCATTTCTTTTAGAAAATGGTTTTATATGTCGCTATAACAGTGACAATTCTTTAAGCATTATTCAATGATTGTATGAAATGTGATTTTTTAGCCCAATACTAGTAGTTCATGGGAGTAAAAATATGTGATTTTTTAAGACCAATAGTTCCTGGGAGTAAAAATATATGTTAATTAAATTTCAAGACAGTTCGCTGATCTACCTAATGGATGTTCAATATTGTTATGAATTTGGTATAGCCCTGTCCCAATAACAGTTCCTGTATTTATACGGTGTACATAAAACATATTTATCTATTTATATGCCATTATTTCCGATACTACGGATAGTGTGATATGATTAATTTATGGAATAATGTGTGTTCTGTATTTACGAGTGTACGCCATGATTTGACAGAGAAACCATGTGTCTCTTGATTACGTTTTATATTATAGTCTAATACACCGTAAAAGATACAACAGCATCGATACAAATGAAGAACATTGCATATTTAAGCTTACCGTACCGTTTTCTTTACTTTATTCAATCATTACTGTCGTTATTTCGCCCATACTTCACGCAAACGCAAACCAGCGTACTCCATATTCCCTCCATCTTTCGTCAGCATATTCTGACGTATAGTGCAAGCCGCGCGCTGATTGACTGGCAAATATAGACTATATAAATGAGGTACTGATAGAAATCGTGTCTTCCTTCTGTCTTCTGCTCCCCTTGCCACTCGACTTTTCTGCCAAATATGGCCCAGCAGCACCTGAACCTTAACCCTTCAAAGGTGCAGAATATTTAATTGAATTGTATTTATTACTGCACCTTCTCCAGTTATTTCAGAGGATATTATACCCATCTTTACCGTATTGCCCCTACACTTCCTTGTCATTGTTTATCTTAGATACGGAAGCACCTATCCGTTGTGAACCTTCCCATATCTAAGGTGTAACAAGCCTGTTACACCCGATATATGCGTATTATATTCCTTATATCCATTTTGTACTTACAATTATAGTTGAATTATTATCCACGTAGGATATTACCAGTGCCAACCTGACAAAAGTTACACCTTCCACATCCCAGGAGGGTGCCGTTCGCGAACTCACGTTGTTTATCATTGTATTATCAGTATAATAGATATTTGTATAACTTTTACATTGCATTGTTTTGTCAACTGATTAAAGGTACAGAACCCACGTAATTTAGTAACAAAAGGGAAAATAATCATTCATAACATTTGTATTTCAACCCCCCTTTTCCCGTTACAATATATTCTTGAGAATTTGCAAATAAGTTTTCAGTCAAAATCTTTTTAAATACCGAATTAGTAAACAAACGTTTCCTGGGATTTTGATCCTGATGCACATCATGGTAACTGTAACACTTTCACTCTGTCATGGTCAACATTTTGTACAAATCCAACACCCCAAAATATCTAATAAAAATAAAAAAACAAGAGAATGAAACATTAAAGATTAAATTCTTTTATACACGGTCAATGAAAAACATTACGCCAAAAAAGGCATAATCTTCAGTTGTCCTTAGCCTTCGGAAGACCAATAACTCGGCATACGGATGACCACTCACTTGTACGTACACTTACTGTGAAATACAATATGAAATTGCGTCAGAATATTGATAATAGATAGGCTAACAACTGCACTGGCATATTACAGTTAGGTAAAATTTTCTATTTCGGTTATTTGTTTAATTATTCTACGCAAAATACTTAAACCAATCGAAAATATTCATCAAATTAATTATTTGAAAAAGTAAATCATTAATGAGGCACAAGTTTCATACCATAAAAGCAAAATTCAGTCAAACACTCGAACTCTTTTTACAATACCCTGCTTGCAAAGAAAGATTCACATCTAATATAAATTTATATTTCTCGTATAAGAATATTTGTTTCTCTTAAAAGTAAGATTCGACGGATATAAAAATCAACAGTCTATTGTAAAAGAACGGAAATCATGATGCAAAGTTGAGATAAGAGGATTGGTAAAGAAACTACACAAACAATCTAAGGTCAAATATCCCTCAAATCAATGCAGATGCTAAAACCACCAATACTCATACCCTGCCCAAAGAGACAGATAGCAGTGGGTAAAATACAGAGGCGACATGAAGAAAACATACATTTGCAACAAGTAAAGGTAAGAAATTAGAGATTAAAAATTTCAATACGGTCAACGAAAAAAATCACGCCACAAAAAGGCATAATCTTCACTTGTCCCTTCCCTACGGAAGACCAATTACTCGGCATACGGATGACCACTCACTTGTAAGTACAGTCACAGTGAAATACAATCAGAAATTACATTAAAATGTTGATAAAAGAAAGACTGACAACTGTACTGGCAAAATAATAGCTATGTAAAATTTTCTCTTTCGGCTATTTTTTAAATTTTTCTACGCAAAAAATTTAAAAAAAAAATAATTTCCTTTCTCAATCTCAAATAATCAAAGTAAAAAAATATAGAATTTTTAATTGAAAAAAATATTACTGAGGACCGTTTCATACCATCAAAGCAAAATTCAGTCAAAAACTCAAACTCGATTTACCACACCCTGCTTGCAAAGAAAGGCTGGATCAGAGGCATATAAAATTCACATCAAATTTAACTTTCAACGTCACCAGTATTGAATGAGGAAAGAAACCAAAAGAAACAAGAGATGTCTGTGTAACACTTATGCCAACCTCCACTGGAAACATCAAACTATTTCTAAAATGAAAACATTATGAATTTATTCGCTGTGTGACGTAATTCATTGTATGCCGTCATAACTGCTTTGTTTGTAGAGCAACGACAGAAAGTTTTGTACAAAATGCTGTCTTATCTTTGGCTAACGAAAATGGTGAGAACTTTTTTCTTTTAAAGGGAATTTAGAGGTGTATTATATTTGGAATTGTACCATCTACCATCATAGAGAGAACATTTGAGTGCTTATGAGAAATTAATATTGCAATAGACCAATCCACACTTTACAAAAGTCCCTTGGCCGCCATCTTTGGGGAAAACCCCATATATTTCTCACAGTAGCCTTTGTATTTTAGAGGGTTGTAACTTCATCATTTGACATTAGGCCAAAAAAAAATATGTGTGTTTCCGGTAACCCGACCGACCCTAATTCTACGCGCCGACCCTAGCACTTTTTACTGCAAATCCGGATTACGTACCGTAATTTGTTCTAAAACTACAGTCTTCAAAACACGCAGTTAAAAAGACGCTTGTAACAAATGAATAAAAAATGTCTTTTCAAGCGTTTAAAACATTTCACATCTGTAGATACTCGACAACATGGCAGGTATCGCAACCTCAAGTCCACAACTTGTTGTCATGGGGTGTAAGTTTAAAAAAATGTCTGCATTCACCCGAAAGTAATGCAATAAATAGCTTTCCTGGGCACTGGACTGTGGGGAATTTATACGGAGAAATTCATAATTTTGAAGCAAGCAAAGCCAAAGGATCGACATTCGAGGCATTAAATGAGTTCTGTTGAGATGACGAGTCATTTCCCATTTATTATAAAATGTTTTGTAACACACAGGGCACACATGTTTGGGCTTACTATCATGTTTCTTCATATGTCTTTTGGGGGAGGAGAAGAGCTTATAAAAGTTTTAGACCTCTCGATTCTCTTTAATTAGGACCAATTCCCAACGTGAAAACGGCATCTTTTTTCCCAAAATTGAGGTTGTTTTTCCCAATTTCAGATTGACTTAAATAAATAATGTAATAGAAAACCATATTTATTCTAAATATATATCATGTGTATTCAGCAGTCATAGATGTGCAACACTACCGCATTGTAAACTGTTTCTTGTGATCGGTAACTTGGCCAGAATTTCCTCAGACAGAGACAGTTTAATTTAAAAACGATGTTTATTACTTTTAATTCTGATATAGAAGTTGGTTTGATAAGCTGTTAATAGTTTATAATTCTGCAATAAATGTTAAAATTATTATAAAATGTTTGTCTAAACAGATCCTCTACAAAACGGTAGTAAGTGGGTTAGAGGGTTGGACTAATACCCCAAATACACAGAAGTACAGAGACTGATTTATAAATATTGTCATTCAGCTTACTCAATCAAAAAACATTTATTTGTAATTTGTATAAATAAAAAAATAAATTAAATTTTATATTAATACAAATGAGATAACTTTTTTAAAATTCTGATAAATTGTTTCATTTTTTTCTTTGCCATTTGACATATATAGTAATTACACAAAAACCTTTTGGGAAATTTTACATCTTCATTAAGAAACTTGTATCACATTCTATGAATAAACTTTTTTCCTTCTCATTGTTATAAGCACATGTTCCCAGTTTTAAAAATAATTAAAAAAAATTTAATTTTTAAAAAATCTTATCAGTATACCGGTACCCTAGTTTTCTGTTAAGGGGACTGTACGTATAAAGTAAGAAAAAAAATTCCCAATTCTTATCAAAACGTCGCATTTTTCCCAATCCATTGGCCCCGGCCCCAATACCAAAAGTAGGTATGAGAGGCCCGAGTTTCCACATACAGTTTACCTAAAAAAACCAGTTAAATGTAATGTGAAGTTAAAATAAAAAGTCAAGTAAAAAAAAGTAATTGCCTACCTACCTACCCTAATTTTGGGGGACATGTTACCGGAAACACACATTTTTTTTTTTTGGCCTTAGAAATCCTTTCCGCTGTGAATTTTGATTGCCCCAAGTTGGGACAACCCACACATCGAAGGAATAAATTAAATTCCAAGAGATTTCTTCACAGAACGCCCAAATATTTGGTTGCATAAAGAAGGGAAAAGTTGTTTTTTCCCTTTTGACCTTTGGGTTGACCCCACAAAGGGGAACAACTTTTGCAAAGTGTGGATTGAACTACTGTTACATCAAGAATTAACATTGTTCATGATATGATTCTAATTGCTACGGTAAAAAAGTCATTGATAAAAACAATGAAAACAGCAGCAATCGAGGAGGCGGTTGAGGGAGACAAAAAAAGGAGACAACAGAGACGGTGAGGAAAATAAAGATCACGGCAGTGAAGCAACAGAAAGCAAAGAGGAGAATAAAGAGGATGATGAGACAGATGAAAAACAAAAGGAATTTTACTAAGAAAAAGAGGTATAACTCTGTCGAAAGTTACTAATTTGTAACCAAAACCGAACTTGACCTAAATACATGTATATTTTTTATAAATCTGTATACTCAGTACCAAAAGTCACCCGAGTATCATAGCCAAAACACAGACATGTCGAGAATTCTCATATATGCATTTAATTATTATTTTGGAATTAAAAAAACATCTAACTAAAAAGAACTAGAGGTGTCGTAACGCCAAACATATCCCCGCTGGCAACCAAAATTTCAAATGCCAAATCTAGTGTAACAATTGTTTCATTGCAGAATAAGTTACAATTCCTGTCAATTACTCATTTTTTATTAAATCCAAGAGGCATAACAGTCAAAAGTCATCTGTCTGAAACCAAGTACAAACTTGAACTGTATTTTCTAATAAATTAACCTTATCAAAATGAAATATTATCTTTATATATGCATCACTTAAAACAAAGAGAGCGGAAACTAAGAATTTCACAATTTTCCCCAAGTTCAAGCACTTTAACTTAGTCAAAAATCAGTGGACCGGAACTGAATTTGAACATGTTCTGCATTACCTTGTAATTAATCTTCATATGAAATATCAGATTATATATACTTCCCTTCAAAAGTTAGAGAGCGGAAACTGGGAATTTCTAATTTTTTTCAAAATTCAAAAGGCACAACTGTAAAAAATCATTGGACCGGAACCAAATTCCAACTTAACCTATTTATTAATGTGACGCATTTATATATTAAATTATAATGTGTACAACGGTTGTTGAGATAATGATCGGAAAGTGAATTTCCTATTTCTTTCTAAGTTTAAGGGGCATAATTCTATCAAAAATCGTCGAAACTGAACCAGATTCCTACACAACCTGTGTATTCATAAGTGAATTTGTGCAACTGTTTTTGAGATGATGATCGGAAAGTGAATGATGACGGAATGACAGAACGGGGTAACACGATATACCCCGGTCATTTTATGGCAAAAAATATGGTAGACCATCGTCTCACTACCTGAAACTTTTTCAAAAAGAACTGTGAAACCTATAATATTGATGAAAAAAGATATTGAATGTGTTGAAAAAAAAAACAATTCAGTCGGCGGGATTAAATTGGGTCGGTCGCGTTAGGGGAAACATTTATTAAATACTCTTTTAATTTTGGCCTAATGTGCATAAGACCAAATATTGAAAAGGTGCAAGACCGATCGGAAATAATTTTCCCATATTTTTTAACTTTTGAGATAATTTTTACTTGTATAAGTCTTCGTAGGTAGAAAAAAGATGGCCTGTATTACAGTATACATGTTTAATTTAAACCAACCCCTACCCTAATCCCACACCCAGGGGCCAGACAGAAAGTGCGGTTTTAAACCAAAAAATTAAATATTTGCTATTTTTTCTTACTTCTCTTATTTTACCTGTTCAGTTTTAATCAAAAAATCATTGTACGTATACCACACATCGGTATTTTTTGACTAGCCCATTTTTACTTTATTACTATTAACAAGTCTATTTGTATTTTTAGAGACATAAAAATGTTTGGTTGTTGTTTTAAATAACGACAATATTCAATAAGCCGTACCATTGCAATTTCACGTACACAGTATGCGTAGTTATAAAAACAAACAATAAGCTGTTCATCGGAATAATCAAATTTGTTCCGATTCATTGTAAACAACTGGCTACTTGTGTAAAGAGTGCTATTGAAATTCATTTACGACGCTCGGGAATATATATATTGTAGGCATGAAGGACTAAAAATAACTTGATTGCTTTAAAAGAAAATTAGCTGCCTTTAAACTTTTGCAGCTGGAGACAGAATGAACATCTATGAGGATAAAATATTTGCAAAATAAAATAAATCTGAGGAATCAGCATCTTGGGATAGACTAGGCCTATGATACGAGATTCAGAATTCAACATGGATCACATGTCACTGCGCGAACTGATTCTTTTTTTCTTTATCTTGGAATAGTTTTTCAAGTTCATAGGTATGGAGTGTAATTTCTATGGTTTTTGTATATACACGTTTTGTCCAGGGAGAGCTTAGCCCTCTTTGATAACGTATTCATCATGTATAAATAAAGGGGCATTGTCACGATTTTGGTGAAAAATTGTTTTTCCGTTTTTACATGTAATGTTTACAATGCTTCAGTAGGGCATTTATAATCGTTAACAAAGATAATGGGTATCAATCGTCGTGTTAAAGAGCTCACAATTCGTTGTCGTTTGTAAACCAAACTTACGCCATGTTTTTGTTTACGTTTTGAATGGTGGAAGTAAAAATTCCAGTTTTAGACCTGAAGTTAATGTCATAAACGCCAGAAACTATTTAAAACAAATAAAAAGAAAGAAAGAGACAAATCGGCTTTTAAAAGAACTTTCAACGGCATATTGAACCTATGTATTAAAAAACAGGGCACGAGTTACAACGAATTAAAAGAGAGAGAAATCACAAAGAATTGTAAGCTTGGGTCCCTTGCTTAAAACTCTACGACTAATACTCATGGTCGATCATTAGAAATGCATTTCTAAAGCATTGTAAGTAACAAAAAGAGAAAACTAAATTTGATCAAAATCGTGACCATGCCTATATGTAACCCTTTTGGCTCATTCTATGGTCATTGGAGGAGTTATTTATCGTGCCAGCGCCTACCGTAGAAAGGGAGTCATCTATTTAAGACGTCTTGCCTAAGAATTAGATATCTGACTGCCACGGTGCCACCTTTCCAAGCTTACGTTGAACAAAATACTCTCATGTTAACTTTATTAGGAGGCCAATTGCTATAATGGAAGCTTGTTGAGTGGATGCTCTTCAAAGAAAAGACGGAAGAACGAATGGTATTCGAGATAAAAATGAAAGTCTAATATGGAAATCTATCAGCCGCCGTGTTTCATTCACAGAAATTAATGAGAAATAGTAAGGTTTTCAGCTAATCACTCCGATTGCCCAAGATTATCGTTGAACTTTTTATCACGCATGAGGTTTATGCCCAATCAATACAAGAGCTTCAGGGACATATATTGTGAAAGCATAAAAAAAGTTTTATCCAGACTTTGCCCATCATTTATAGATTTCTGAAATTATTCTTTGTGACAAATAATGGTAAAAATCAAAACACATCATAGTACATCTCCGTTACAAATAATACCAGCGATCTCCATGGAAGGTAATGTAGGCGTTGTCACGATAAAGAGCCTGAAAATATTACATCCGACAGTCTCAATTGTTGACGAAACACAAACTTCATCCCTATGTATAGGTTTTGAATGGTGATAGAACATATGCTATATCACATAATAATATTAATTATCAAAAGTGTTCTTTATTTAAAGCTGCTTGGTCCGATTTTATATCAAATTTTATGCACGCTTTTAAACGATGGCTATGCTTAATATATGTATAATAATAGACATTGCAGTAGTTTTACCCGTCAATTATGTCAAATTTCAATGAAGAAAAATACGTACAAAATTTGCTAACAAAACAAACGACATTAAAAGGTACCGCGTTATTTCGCCTCATGTTAAATTTCACCCCTGGCGACGAGACGGGAATGGTTGTATTACGACTTTGACATCGCTCTAAATAAAGGTCGAAATGATCAGACAAATTACAAATAAACATGTGTACGTTTTGTTCGCTAATATTTCCAAAGTCTGCTTTCTTTACAATCGATGCATAGCATGCGGGTTGAATAACCCCAATCATTCGGGGGACGAAACCAAGCGGTTTCCTTTTCTAAACATTCCCGTGATGCATTTTGGTTTGTTTTTTCGTTTGCCCAAAGAGAAATTATTTTTATTTACTTTGAATATTTCTAACTTTGAAAGGAGACTGATTCTGCTGGTGTAAATAGGAGAAAGTCCATAACTTTCTGAGATAAATGATTTGTATGGAACAAATTTTGATATTGTAATTACAAAATAAATCGGACCAAGCAGCTTTAATGTTTTTTAAAGAATATTCATGATATAGGTGTTGATGATATCAGTGGTTAAAAAATTTCCAAACGTTATGGGTTCGACAGTAAATATCAATCCAAAAGCCAGATGCGAGTAAAAAAAACCCAATTAAACCTACATTATTTATTTTGACGAGATTTTTTTTTATATTGAACACATTGTTCTATTTCTAACGTTAAAAGTCCAACATGAATATAAGGCGAGGTCGCTCCATTCACTGAACATCATGTTACTGTGTCTGACTGTCAAGTAACATCATATAACGCTATGATAAATAGCGAACTACAAAATAATCTAAACATGATTATGAATAAAATAGTAAATTCAGTATATTCGTGTGGTGGATTGGAGAGCTGCAAGAGTATTCCTAATTTGCTCGTTTGCAGTATAGAGATCTCCGGTATATCTCCATCTCCGGTATATCTTCATTGTCTACTTAGATATTCAGGTCCAAATCTGGAGGTAGCAAACGGGTACACCCCTTGAGTTATATATTGAATGACTTATTTCATACAATTTTATCGTCATCAGATGACGACAGTAAATACGTCACTATAAGTCAATATTTCTCATTTTCTTTGAAAACATCTTAATGATACACAGAAAGGCATTTTACGCACGACAATTTTGTTGAAATTTTTAAAATGATTCACTGACTCTTTCTTTTTCCACAATCTAATTAAAATTAGAACTTCCATCCGCTCCCCGGTTTTCGATATGTCGCGTGGAAGATCTATTAACCAAAATTTATATTCACATGTTAATCGTATTGCTTGCGAACTACCATCACACGCTAGGCCTAACTGTACATGGTTACTGTGGTAGTTTTTTTCGATTGACCTCTTGGAGCTTTGAACGGACGCGAGTGCCATCAATGGTCCCTACCACACCAGGAAAGCCAACAACCCCGAAAAATAAATTTGATGCTTTCGGATTAATGAGACCTGTTGAGACCCTTTGGGTGATTCTTGAGACTGCTAACTGATGCAGACCATATTTCCAAGCTACACAATTGCATCTTTCCTGTTGCATACTGCCGTAATGCTAACAGTACTTGCGCATTTGGAGGAACACTGATTTTTAATGTTGTCAAATGCATGATGTCATTACTAATTTAAATCGATTTTTAATTAAATTCCTTCATTATTGAATCTGAATCTTGTCTGCAGTTCAGCTGCTGTCATGGAGTTAAACGGAACTTCTGTAGGCTTATATAATCTCCTCCTCCTTTTGGCCATTTTAGACTTATGCTTAAAACTAAGGCAAGAAAAATAACATTTAATAAACTTAACTTTAAGAATATACCAAGCATATGCTTAAGAGTTAAGAAGTTTTTTGCAACATTCTTAGCAATAGGCATAGTACAAATTTGTACTTAAGAATATGGTTAAGCACTTTAGAAGTGATATGCATACGAGCATATGATTTTTAAAATTCTTTTCGCCAAAATTTTGTGAAAAGGGCCGTTAAGGAGCCTTAAGTGGAGCGAAATTGAATTGTCGTCCTGTACAAAAATTGATGTGCTATATGTTCATTACAAGCGATATCTTTCCTCTGACAAAAATTAATGATTTTTTCCAACGTTATCTTTCATAAAAGATTAAGCTACATGCAGACTTAGCATACTAGCAGGTTTTTACAGCAAAATAAAATTCTAAAAAATACAGCTCATATTGCTTTAAAAATATTCTCTACGCCCAAACTTTAATGTTCGTCGGGCTTTGGTTTTTGACTCTACGGTGGGGAGGAGCCAAATTGGCCATATAGTTTTATTGCATATTATATTTAAACATCTTCTCTACTCCCACACATCTGCAAGTTAAATTAAATTCATAATTAGACTTGAAACATTCCAGGAATGCTATAATGCTGAAATATGTAAGCAATGGAAAGTTAATGTACCTTCATACAAAAAATAATACATATAAATTATTCTAGTAGATTGATAGATGGCATGTATTCAAAGGACAAAGGAAAGGTACCTGCTTGAAGCATATTATTTGTTTAGGGTGATTTTCATGAGGTATTAAAGAAGATACATGTGCACATCTATTGATTAAGTCTTTTTTTTTTTTTTATTTATTAAATATATTTATATTTATATTATTTATATAACAGCTCGTCGAGTCGTGTATGTCCGGAATCAAGAAAATAATAATATTTTATACTTTAATTTGCATTAAGTTAACATGTACATCATGCTTGAATCTACTACTCCTTGAATATTAAAAGCATTGGATTTTCTACGGCATACATAAACAGGCTTATCCTTTCCATTCGTGTCCCAAATAGGATTAAATTGGTGTTACATCTTTGACATTTGGAAAATGTGCGACAAAAAAATTATTTCATCTTCATTGTCAGAAGACGTAAGGCATCTGTTGGGAATTTGATGTCTAAAACCCCATTGAGCGCTCTGCATACTCTAGATAAAACCACACAGACGGAAGATTTCGATATCCCATGGATGTCTCCCTCTTCTAAGAAAAAGTCTGCCTTTGCTAGGAAGCGCAAGGTGCACAACACCGGAATAACACAACGTTATAATAATATTATAGATTGTGTATAAAAGAAAAAAAATTCATCTTACGTCATATATGTAAACTTTTTTCATCTTACACCATATATATTAACATGTCTTATCTTACACCATTCACAATACTCATACTGGCATATCATCTTAGAGCATTAGTGTGTACATTAAAGCATCTCATCTTGCAGCGTATACCTAAAAATAACGTTGTCTTTTTACCATGCGTAAAGTTGGTGACATCTTGAACTTGATTTATAACATTATCATATAGATTGAATTGCACAAAAATTCAAGGACGAGTGCACTTATGGGCCCCGGTAAAAAGTGAAAAAGAAAGATTCAAATTAAGCATATTTTCCCCCTTACATTATCTATTGGTATTTATTCCATAAGAATTAACAAGTTTTAGCGCTGAATTTATTTTATATAAAAATCACGAAGCTTTAGAATAGAGTAGGGGTCAGCAGACATTCGTGATTTTGTACAGTAAATCGAGGACGGGCATTCATTTCAAAGCCTTTGTTTACTGTCAGCCTAATCCAGAACAAACTTGTGGAAAAGACAAAATACGCATCATACATTTAGAAAACTCCTGTGAAAATAAGAAGTTTGTACTACATTAGGCTGGTACCTACAAAATGAAAAACGTATGAAAAATTCAAGGTTTTTCCTATAGCAAGCGAAAGCTATTACCTGCGTAACCAATGTTTGAACCCACGCATGGAATGAATTATTTCAAACAAACACGTTGGTTCTATCCAGGTAAACGTTTGTTAAATGTACTCACTATAAAACATTGACGCATTTTTAATCGCTTTCCATCATCTTTGTATGGTCATGAATGTTTGTTTGGTCACTATGGTAATATGCAACTTCAAAGCTTTATGCGATTTTTTTTCAGACGTAAAATAATGCATAAAGTTTAATTCTGCAAACGCGCCAATCGATCCACCAACAGAGCAATGTTGATTCAAATGTCTCCTCCCTCTGATCTAAATAGACACAATTCAAGTAGGTGCGGTTTGATTTTTCCGGATTTATATTATTTATAGGCATTTATAAACCCTCAATTTTTTAAACTGTATGCTAAGTTTGGTAAATTTAAGTGTGCATATAAATCGCAAGTATCCATCAGTGCTTAACTAATACGAAAAAAAGCAATTTGTTGATTTTTTCTACATAAAAACGCACTGAAAAAGGGCTCATTCTCTATATCTTAAGTGCACTCGTTCTTTGAAATAGTATTTTACGACAAACCCAACTGGGCGATTTCGCTATCTTATTCTTTCGTCTTTTTGTATTCTGTAAAAATATGTGAGTATTTTATACCCTACTGGTAGAAAATTACGTTTCAATTTTTTCTGCAAATTTTGGCACTTGAATTTAGAAGTGTGTGTGTTTTTTTTTAAACTGTATTGCGTGTATTTAATGCATTCCCTGTTATTTATCTTTGTAGCAATGTCAAGGAAATGGGGAGCATAATAAATTTGAGCTTGCTCACTTTTCTTTCCTTTTTTTTTAATGACTAAAGGATTAGAATAGTTCTGTAATTGTTCTTGGTGTTCGAAGATTTTCAGATTATCTCATTCATCATATTCATATACCCTGGACTATTGTTATACCCCCGCAAACGAAGTTTAGGGGGGTATATTGGTTTCACCCTGTCCGTCTGTCTGTCCGTCCGTCTGCCTGTAGACGCAACTTTGTCCCCCCCCCCCCCCCTATAGAAATTTTTATTACTGCATGGAACAGTTTGAAAATTTGTACATATGTTGAACACCATCTGAAGATGTGCACCTGCAATTTTTTTTTTTTTAGATCAGACAAGATTTAATGATTTTATAACAGTTTTCATTTTCCTTGTTCTATGTATTGTACACTAATGTTGAAAAGAAAGGGAGGTAATCCTTACAGATTTTATTAATTAATCTAAAAATTATTTACATAAATGCATCCAGATGGGGTTTTTTGGTCTTTATATCTTAATTAATAAAAAAATTACTTTTTATAAGTATTCTATCAACTACCAATGCAAAGTTTTTGTTTGTCAATGATAAATTCTTAGGAGCTAATAATTAAAAACATCAAAGACAAGTGTGGCTGAATTCATTTGTCCCAAGGGAGCCATTATCTGAGCCATGTTTCAGATGGAGCATGTGTTTGAGGAAATTGATAATCTGTAAAATGGGTGATGGTTTTGGGGCTATTTGAAAACTGTTTCATGTAAACCAAAAGTTCTGTCATTATAAGGAAATACCGGTAAATAATATCATTATCAGTAAAGAAGTTAAACTATTTTTAGAGGTTGTTTAAATTTGTTTGTCAAGTAAATTGGGGATAAATTTAAATGAAATTCAAAATTACTGATATGATTGTAGTGTTTTGGCAATTTTAAAATTGTTTGTAATATTAAATTTTCTTCTACATATTTTTACATAGTATGGTAATTATGGTAATGTTTTGGGAGTTTATTAAATTTAACAAGCTCATCAAAGAAAATCATAATCCTATGGGATCAATTTTCTTATATGGAGTTCCATTGTGCCATAGGAGAAAGTGAGGAAAATTTGAAACAACTAATTGCATCTGTCAAGACTCTTATTAGAAAGTTATTGAAAGTTTTATCAACAGAAAGGCATTGCTTGACTACCGGTATTTTCATTTACTGTAAAGGGAGGGGTTATTGTCATTTTGTTGGTTTTTCTTTAAATCAATTAAATCAAAATAAAATATATCATCGGATACATACATTTGTAAATGTATTACTGTTATAGATATGTAATTATAGTGAAATTCTGACAATTTTGAATTTAATTTTTTTTTGTTAACTAATTTTATTTTATACAATTCTAGAAAAAAATGTTTTTGTATTTGTTCCAAACCTTTATTATTCAATTCAATTATTTGTCCCATTTGAAATTAGCCCTGCGGGGGTATTAGTCCCATTAGGACAGTTCTAGTTGTTTTTTTATCAACAAGAGAAAGAGGTTTATAATGGAAGTTTCATCCGACTATATGCTGCCACAAAGACTGCAAATACAAACTCTTGGTTTAGCAAGTAAACTGCTAGGAATTCTTTCAAAAAGAGGTCTTGAATATTGATGCTTCAGGTCCAGGTCGTCAAGATCAAAAGGAATGCCTTTCCAGAAAAACACTTTTACTCACGGACAAGCTGATGATATCTTTTTGGAGGTATTCTCTGGCTAGTCAATGTTCTGGGTTTGAAAGGTGTATGTGGACGTTGAGATGTTTGCATGCAACACATGAAATTTTGTCTCAATATGTCACAATCCCACTTGATCCGTGGCTTGTAACACAGAGGTACTCTCCATCCCATGACAACTCTTGTTTTCCATTATCATTCTACAATAAAGAATAAGCAAGGATTAGTAGATGCAAAACATTCCGTTTGTATTTTTTATCATTAAAAGGTTAGAATTATTATCCTGTGACAAATGCTGTTTGATGGATATAATGATATCGCCAAGTTTACGGTCTGTATGTAGATACAAGGTTGTCCTCCCAATGACTCGAAAATTACTATTTAGTCTGTAAAATTATACATTTCTGGAACACTTGCTGAAGATGTGCATCTTATAGTTCAACACATATGAAGGTTTTATAAAGAAATTGTTGATTCAACATTAGATCATCACAGGGGATCACATGGTTTTACACTACACACAAGCTACTGATATCGATGAAAGGAGTAAATGTGTTCTAAAAAAAATGTAATCATGTATGTACAAGAAATTAATATGTAGTTTAATTTCGAGACCAGTTTTCATTTTTTAAGTTTAAAAAAAATCACGGAACATGTTTTGATAATGATTTGTATTCGCAATGAAAGTAATTAGTTTTCCTATTAAACATAATCTGTGTAATTGGCAAACAATCTTAGTATTCCTCTTATACCCTGTAATGTATTACCTTCTGCTTCTAGGTTTTCACGTGCAGCATATATTTCCATCAGGAAGGCAATTGCATCAATATGGAGGCATTTTGGATACTTTTTCTATACATGTAATGGCAGAGAGAACAGAAAGTACAGTAAAAAATATACGGTAATAAGCTCAACATAGCTGAAAACATAAATGACTTTTATTACCCCACTCAAAAGAGAGTATACTGTTTTATCTGTGTGTGTTGTCTGTGTGGCTAACAAATTGTCATCAAAGATTTCTTGGCAACTATTAATCGCAGATGCTTTAAATTTAAATGCACTCATTGTGTAGGTATGCCATATGTTCTGAGGTAATGATCAAATTAATAAATTGATAGCAGGATCCCTGACTTTTTAGCATAAATTCATAAAAAAATTAATATTGTCTGTATGTTTTTCAATGCTTGGTTAATAATATTAATCTGATCCATGGCAAAATAGCTCAGTACTACATTAATTTGTTAAATGTATATTTTTAGGTCACCTAAGTCCCTCAGGTGACCTATTGCAATTAATCTTCGTCCGCCTTTTGTCGTTTATGAACAATGTTTTATTTGAATTTATAATTGACGACTAAAAGGCCAGTTGTTACAATTTTAGGTAAGAGAAATCTAAATTGTAAAATTCAGGGTTCTTCCACTACCCAGTGCGCCATAGGTGGGGCCAAATATTCAGATAAAATGCCAAATTTTGAAAAATCTTTTTACCCCGTCTCCCACACGTCTGGGAAAAAACTAAATGCAAGGATATGTTTTTCGTGAAGTCCTTTAACTAAATTGTAAAATTCATTTTTCATGGTTCAGGGGTTCAGGCTTTAGAGTGGGGCAAATGTGGCCATAGAGTAAAATGTATATAATCTTAAAAATCTTCTACTCTACTTCCATATATATTTGAGAAAAACTAAATGCATGGTTATGATGTCCATGACATCCTCGGCTTAAATTGTGCAATTATGGCCACTGGGTCAGGGGTAAAGGTCCTAGGATGAAGCCAATATAGCCACATATTAAAATCTATTGGATCTTAAATACTGTTCTCTAATCCCATGCATGTTTGTGGAAACGTCATATCATGGTTATCATGTCCAAGAATTTCTCTTCCTAAATTGTGAAATTCATGGCCCCAGATCAGGGGTCAAGGCCCTAGGGCAGGGCCAATATGGACATAGGGTAAAAAAATATTAAATCTTAAACAATTTTCCTCTTTACTCCCATATATATTTTTAAAAAAGTAAATGCAATGTTGTAATGTCCATGAAGTCCTCTACCCAAATTGTAAAATCCATGGTCCCTAGTTCAGGCCTTAGGGCATTGCCAATGTGGCCAAAAAGTAAAAATAGTCATCAAGCGTTTTGATTATTGTTCAGATGAGCAATGTGGCCCTTGGGGTCTCTTGTCCCATTTCTCACCAAACTAAGCTTTAAACACAGTTAAAACGTTTAACAAAGATATTCAAATGTATTGGTTATAATTATCAATATATACTGTTTTAAAAGAGAAATAAAATGACTAAATTGTTTACTAGTATGTGTTATATATATAATATTATATTATTTTTATGCTTAATAAATTTGCTATTCCATATCACCAGAATTTACCTTCATATGATATGTCAACAGAGTCGGAGAGACCATTGATAAGTGATGCCCTAGTGGTGTTGCACTCACATGTGAAGCACCAGTGAAAAGCAGAGTCTCTTTCTTGGAACATTTGCAATCTATTTGCCTGAAAGAAAAATTCCTAAAGAATAAGTTATTAAAATAGTTGAAAAATCTCCAATAGGAGTCAAACTTTTGTACAACAGCAGAAGTTCCATGTAGCATTGAAGATCTGTGAAAAAGCTCTGTAAATACATGTGTATAATGCAAATGAAGCTATTGATTGTTTAGAATGTTGAAAAAATTTAAGTGATGATGTGTAACGTCTACTTCTTTGAAACTAATGAAAACCTTTTTTTTCTTCGATTTTATTGGTACCATTTTGCTAAGATGTGTATGTGTAAGAATATACTTTGTAGACCTAACACCCTTTGTTGAACCCTATTGATATTACAAGATTACAAGACCATATGTCAAGGGTTAAGCACGCACTGTAATTGTCAATAATGACAAAGAATATTCACAGCTAAATTTTATGTGAAATGTTATGCACTGTTGTCATCAGAAAGATATCTTTTCATCGTTTGGGTTTTGTTTCCTATTAAAAAAACCAGTGGTCATAATTAGGGTATCTCACTTCACCTAGACTTACACTACTACGTTACAAAATGATAAGTGAGATGTTTTCTTAAATTCTTTGTATTGATCAATTTTATTGAAAGTCGTCATGGCTCAGGTGGCTTGTTTACAGCATGTTAAGCATTTTTAGAAAATATAGACATTTTGATTTCTTTATGATTACTTTATATGAGTTAGTTTCTCTAATAATGACTGATGATCAAGTTTTGGCTCATCGAGACAAAATTGGGTTAGGACAGTGGGAGTATTTGTGCTATACTGGACCTTTTTAAATGATTTGGAGCATCATACGCTAATAATTAAATATTCCAAAGCACTAGGAATTATAATTTCAGGTACCGTCTTGATCTGTGGCAGCCTCTGGACTCAGCAGTGATGTACATGTGGGCTGAAATGGGATACATGGCACATTCACTGTCTAATAAGTCAAGATACTTGCTTTATCACGAGTGACGGACATGCATTTTAGTTGAAAAAAAAATAATGCAATCAAAACACACCAAAAACTTTTTAGTAAAAATAAGAATTTTACCTGTCACAAGACTGTCACAACTTTTGTAATGCCAGTGACCACACTTGTGGACATTATACCAATGATCTAGAATGAAATACATGTAAAACAAAAATGTGGTACATGTGCATGTAAATTCAATATGTTTCATTGTTAGAAAAATTAGGAATGTGCAATTAATCTCTTTATATAATCTTAAATTGTTATTAATATGCATATTTTATTTTGAATAAAATTACTCCCACCACTCTCCATAATGACTAAATTATGCAAATTAAAAGACAATACCTTTTTTTCCCATTCTTTAATGTCTGATGGAGGGGGCCACCACCAGTCAGGCGCGGAGTCTTTAGGCGACCCACTTCTCTTTTTTTTTGCAGCTGATTGAACATCTTGCCATTTCTTCTTTACTTCTTTCAAAGAGTGGCCACACCCCCTATGGCACTAATGATTAATGTAAATAAAAATAAATGTAATATATAACAAATAAATGTAAGTTTATGAAATTATGTGTATGAAATTTTTATTACGAAAATTAAGTTGTTTCATCTATAAATATAAAGTCTGATTTAATACTAGATTTTCTCCATATTCCACAATGATCCATTAAATTTACAATCTTTTTTTGATTCGCCCATCGATTTCTTTTGACAACGCGAACGCTAATGAAAGCACCTAGTACTAGCGTATGGCAAAGAAGCCTAAACTTTATCAGCACTGCTTTCAATGAATACGAAACATTATATTTGAAATTCTTTAAAAAATGAGATGTATAGTATTTGTGCACAAAGATCAAAATTTGACACAACTTGTTGCAAACGTTTGCATACACCATTATTTTTTGAATATCGGGACCGGCTTAGCAAACTTGATCAATATAGTTATAGCGGGATAAACATTGAAATAAATGATCACTTCATAAAACATATTTTCTGTTTGCTATATTAAAGCATAAAACAAACGTTCTCGAAAAGGATTTATCTTTTCATTTGCATCCTTTTGTGTTCCTCAGGTTATATTTTTTATATTATAAAATAATTACCTGTCTGTGATATAAGACCACACTTCAGTCTTATCTGTTGCCGAAAGGGAAAGTCAAAATTTCCCCTTCAGCACGTCCTTCTTCTGTTCTACTTGCTCCACAAGCAGTGATATTTCTGCCTCAGACCAATTCGGCTTCCTGGATCCGCCATCCATGTTTATGTCTGTTTCTTTCGTTTTTTCCCGCAATACGTAGTGCGCATGTGCAGTTTCGGTAAAACAAGAACTCATGCACTTCAGATTTTATTAGACTTACGACAATGTTTCGATCTTGCCATAGCTTTTGTGAATAGCACCAGAAACAAAGACGTACGTTTGTCTTAAAATTAAGGTGTAATCGTAAACGTACGATTTTTTGTGAATAGATCCCCAGAACACTTGAAATGACCTGTATAAGTGGAAACAAATTATTTGGAGTCTTCCGTGATATCAAAAGCCAAATTTGTTGCTATTGCCTTTGACAGAAAGACAGGCAGACATTCAACAATTTATTTCCAAGGTTTCAATAATGTCTACTTACAACCTTTTTGATATCGTCATATCTGAATGTATTATCAATTTATTTCAAACAAAAGATGTTTATTGAGGGCAGATGTTCAATAATGTGGAAGATAGTTATCAATGACATCAAATGTCAGAGAGATCATTCACAGTTACGACGATATCCAAAATATTAGCAATGTGATATAAAACAATATAAATTATTCGGAAAGTAACACAAAGTTTTTAGATAATTTTTCAGAATCATTAAACATAGCTTCCAAATATTCCTTCGACGATGTTGATCGGCAATAATGGAAAGGCATCTTAGGCAAAATCTGAAAGAATTCTGTTGCAGATTCTATTTTTGCTGGATCCCTAGCTGCCTGTTGTCGTTCAGTGGGTTTCCGAGGCAATCCATCGTCTGCATGATCAATCAATCAGAAATAGACAGTCCGTTCACCTAAACCAAGAGTATTAAAAGAACATGCTTTTGCATCCGGGAATCCTTTCAAATTCTTTTTAAGGTGGTATCTCATGGATCTACTACGTCTACATGTACTTACTTCTTTGGCATCTAGTATGTCTACAAGTAACAAAACGTTAACCCTCATTTCATTCCATTTTCTCCAAAATTATTAAAAAATTCTTCTCTTCGCTGATATATCTTTCCTTCAAGTTCATTACCCACTCCCCTCTTTTAGCAATGAAGTTGTACTTGGTGCCTCTTTTTGATAACCCTTTATATGCCCTACCTTTCATTCCCAATTCTTTCTGCTTATAACGTTTCCAACTGGATGGGTCGGCCGTTTTATTCCGTTTTTGAATGAATGATTTATCTGTTACAATATCAGTGTTATCCAATTCTCCGATTGAATTCTCTTTTATTTCTCCTTGGTGCTCGGTATTACTTGTAATGTCTGTTGAGACATTGTTGAGTCCCTGCATCTTGCAATACTATCACCGTCTCTATTTATTTCCATAGTCTCCTGATCCTTAGCATGTTCTTGTACTAAGTGTTCATTTACACTTTCTACTTCAATTTCTCTTTCGACAGGAAATTCCTTAGGACAAACTTAAGAAGGTTCAGTCTTCACTATGTTTTTGGTCAGTAGCCAACGTTTTCCTCTTTGAATTTCCTCTCTCTCTCTTTGTTTTTCTTCTTATTTTAGGTCACCTGAGTAAAAAAAGATAAGATAATATAATAACTAATTATGAGTTTTGCCTCGATATAAGACAGCATGTGATATCGTTGTTGATGATCAATGACCTTTGATAAAACAAAAAAAAAATGTATCCAATGGACATATGCTTTTTTATCACATACCAATATACCGGGTATTACAATTTGTCCATTTTCGAGTTACCGTATCCGGCAAGATTCTAACTTTTAGTTTGTACTCGATGCGGGCATATCAACATCCGGTTTCCCAAAAATGACTTTTGTAAGTTTCAAAGTGCCACAATTAAAGCGGTTTTTACAAAATCGCGGGGTAACCTGTCACTTTTACAGAAGAGATTACCTTTAAAGGCTGTGCAAACTTGCAGAGGAATTAAAATTGGAAGTTTTAAACGACGAATTAGGAAATGTATCGATTTTTAATAAAAGCAGCACATCCTGTCGTGTCGAGTAGGTTCGAAGTCTCGGCGTCTTAGCAATTCAAGCCACTTCCTGCGTACTTTGGGATGCTTCTACGTCTGCCATAAACCCATACATCCCCTTTTTCCTTGAATCGGAAGAACAACCTTCAGCGACACAGTAATAACGCGGCATGTCGTAGCAGACGATGTCGTTTCTAATATAAACAATTTTACCGGAAGTGATGCGCCCCGCATTTTCATAAAAACCACGTGACTTCTGTGCGAACTAAATGTTAAAATCTTGCCGGAATACGGTAACTCGAAAATGGACTATTGTCCTAGAATACAACGTTTCGACAGAACATGGGAGTGTAGATTTTAAATTTCCCGCTAAAAACCGACGTAAGACATTACTATTTTTAAAACTTAGTGACGATATTTAAATTGGGATATTTTCTTATATTTCATATAGAGCTCTTTAAGGATTCTAAAGGAGATCAATGCAGTCTCAAAAATTAATGGCCACGACCATCAAGACCTCTTAAGCGTGGAATGCTCATTTTTGGATTTCGTTGGCAAATCAAATATCGCGCTAACGCTCGGTACGGTCATTTGTCTGCACAGCCTTGTTGTGTTATAGGATTGACTACATTAAAAAAATAAAAGCATTCGATGATTATATTTATATTGATGTATATTTGTTATACCCGCTCCGAAGGAGAGGGGGTATACTGTTTTACCCTTGTGTGTGTGTCTGTCTGTCCGTCCGTAACAAATATTTCTGTCGCATTTATCTCAGCAACTATTTATCGCAGATGCTTGAAATTTTTACACAGTGTTTGTTAAGGCATGCAATATTGTGGGATATATTTTTGTACCAATCGGACGTCAACTTCCTGTTAAAATGACGACTTTGCTTATTTTTTAACCAAAATTTTCAAACAAATTTTCGTCAAAGATTTCTCAGCAACTATTTATCGCAGATGCTTGACATTTTTACACAATATTTGTATAGGCATGCCATATCGTGGGAAATATTTTTGTACCAATCGGACGTCAACTTCCTGTTAAATGAGTACTTTGTTTATTTTTAGCCAAAATTTTCAAACAAATTTTCGTCAAAGATTTCTCAGCAACTATTTATCGCAGATGCTTGACATTTTTACACAATATTTGTATAGGCATGCCATATCGTGGGAAATATTTTTGTACCAATCGGACGTCAACTTCCTGTTTAATGAGTACTTTGTTTATTTTTAGCCAAAATTTTCAAGCAAATTTTCGTCAAAGATTTCTCAGCAACTATTTATCGCAGATGCTTGACATTTTTACACAATATTTGTATAGGCATGCCATATCGTGGGAAATATTTTTGTACCAATCGGACATCAACTTCCTGTTTAATGAGTACTTTGTTTATTTTTAGCCAAAATTTTCAAACAAATTTTTGTCAAAGAATTCTCAGCAACTGTTTATCGCAGATGCTTGAAATTTTTACACAGTATTTGTATAGGCATGCCATATCGTGGGATATATTTTTGTACAAATCGGACGTCAACTTCCTGTTTAATGAGTACTTTGTTTATTTTTAGCCAAAATTTTCAAGCAAATTTCCGTCAAAGATTTCTCAGCAACTATTTATCGCAGATGCTTGAAATTTTTACACAGTACTAGTATTTTTATAGGCATGCCATATCGTGGGCTGTTTTTTAGTACCAATCGGACGTCAACTTCCTGTTTAATGAGTATTTTGTTTATTTTAGCCAAAATTTTCAAACAAATTTTCCTCAAAGATTTCTCAGCAGCTATTTATCGCAGATGCTTGAAATTTTAACACACTATTTGTTTAGGCATGCCATTATGGGATATATATCTGTACCAATCGGATGCCAGCTTTCTGTTAAATGTCGACTTTGCTTATTTTGCATATTCACATCAGAGCGGGGGTATCACTAGTGAGCATTGCTCACAGATATCTTGTTTGAAGTGTTTGTGTACCTTCACTTTAAAACAAATATATATACGCTTTTAGTCAGGGATATAAAACATTCATGTACATTGAACACCCTAAGATGCTATTTAGCACGCTTCCGCGACTGAAAATGAAGTGTCAGATACTTTGACGAGAAAAAATCTTATTTATTAACGAACAGAATGCATTTCTCATGATCAACAAAAATGTGAATGTCAGTGGCAGTTTTAAGCAAGATACAGAGCTCACTAAACCAGGCTCTGTTTTTTTTTTTGTTTTTTTTTTTACATTTGTTCGTTTTAAGGTGGAAGGCTACATCGCCACAACATGTCTGACTTCCGTTCGAAACGCCATTGTGTTCCGGATTGATAACATTATGTCGTGGTACAAAATAGCTATACACCGTTTAATTCAACTCTTCTAACTACGGAGATAAGATAGGAATGAAATCACCAAAACGCTTAGAAAATATGTCAATTTTCTTCCTGTTTAAAGCTTTTAACTAACATTGATTATCAGCTGTTTTGCAGGTATCACAACACATGGCTGAGTGAAAATAATTCCCGAGTTCCCCTTCGTTTTTAGGAGTTTTCCGCCAGCGACAGGGACTGTACTTTTTTTTGAGATAAAAAACAACATGTAAAATGCCTGATTTTCCCACCTTTGTAAAAATACGAGGTCACTTGAATTTTGATGCCAGTTGTTTAGGCAGGGGTGTGAAAGGGCTCGGACTTGATTTTCAAGCACATGTGTAACTTTGATGTAAACAAACTCTCGTGCCTTTGTGGATGGCTGTGTGTTTTTTGCTACTAAATTGGTTAGGAACAATTGTTTTAAAAGTTGTAAAGAGGAATTTACCCAGAAGTTTGTTTTAAACTTGCTACCCGTATCTAAAGTTGCGTAATTTTGGTAAGAATATATAGTAAAAATTAATAGTGTTGTGCAACCTGAAGGAAAATTGTTATGATGTGTTTTAATTCATAAAGTGGAGTTTTTTGGCGTTCTATCGATGTATGTAGATTAGAAATCACCAACAATGAGCCTTTGTGGCCGGCACCTCTCTTATTTTGCTGTCAATGGCGCATACAAAATTAGCCCAGATTTCCTCTGAAATTTCGTAGAACATCAAACAGCGACCCGATTATAGTGTATCGGACCGTCCAAACTGCCCCAAAATTATACAGCAGCTTATCCAGAAAGTTGGTTTTATCGTCGTAAACCAAAAAAGCTTTTATGTAATACGAATTTTGTGTAAAATGAGTTATTTAGACGCTTGTATGGTATACAGAATCTATAAAATTATGCCCATAAAACGCCAATATTAAAGTTAAATATGAATTTAGCTATGATTCAACACCCGCATTAGTTTTATTAGAACCTGACAATGCTAATTTATATGAAAATGCACGCCAATTCTTTAAAATTGAATAATATAACGGCAGTTTTTCAACCCCTCCCCCCAAAGGCAGGGTTCGCTAAACTTGTACATGTATATATTCTCGGGTCGTCATGATATCAACAAGTTTGCATTGTCTTGTGAATAGACATGCATATTTGCACAAATTAGAACCAAGAAAATCATTCAAAATTAACACGCCGTGAAATTACATACAGTATAACTTTTAACATATTTTCATAAATCAGAGGCCACCGCGAGCACCATGGTTTTAATAATCGCTCATAACTTTTTGATATAGCTACAGAATTCAGTAAAACTTTCCACATGTGTTCCACAATAAATGTTTTTGTGTTTTCAGATTTTATTTTTGCGAGTGTAAAATAATAGATTACTTGCAGGTATCACAACACTATTTTTTCGAAGGTTCACGTCAAAACATGGCTGAGTGAAAATAATTCCCGAGTTCCCCTTCGTTTTTAGGAGTTTTCCGCCAGCGACAGGGACTGTACTTTTTTTTGAGATAAAAAACAACATGTAAAATGCCTGATTTTCCCACCTTTGTAAAAATACGAGGTCACTTGAATTTTGATGCCAGTTGTTTAGGCAGGGGTGTGAAAGGGCTCGGACATGATTTTCAAGCACATATGTAACTTTGATGTAAACAAACTCTCGTGCCTTTGTGGATGGCTGTGTGTTTTTTGCTACTAAATTGGTTAGGAACAATTGTTTTAAAAGTTGTAAAGAGGAATTTACCCAGAAGTTTGTTTTAAACTTGCTACCCGTATCTAAAGTT